>NC_090275.1:81921084-82123584 GCF_040414725.1 Anabrus simplex | reverse complement strand
TTTGTCTTTTTAAATATTTAATTAAACTGATTTATTATAATTTTATTAATTACAATTCAATTGATTAATTTCGAAAATCCACATCGCACTTGTAACCTAAAATATCACTTTCCATGGCAGTTACGTAAATAACGATATTATTATTATTATTATTATTATTATTATTATTATTATTATTATTATTATTATAGTTTATGGATGAAATAGCACAGTCCTGGTGGCCATAAATTTATGATATGGACTAATGATGTAATTTACTGGCAAATGAGTGAATACCTTCTCAGGAAAGCAGGCTAGCTGTGTCGTATAACGTGGAGTCGTTCGAGGGAAAGTTCCCAGGAATAAACGTGGTTTCTATTTATTTTTCAATGTTTATTACCAAGTTTCGGTGATTACTTTCTCCTGGTGCGGTCATTCTGGCCCGTTCAGAAAGTCGGTCAACAAATACTTCACGTACGTACGTATGTACGTAGTTGAGGTCAGAGAGAGTGTTTGCGTTCGTTGACTGGTGGTATGAACAGCGCCCGCGGGGATTTTATATCGATAAAGTTGAAAGTTGGCCGGCCAGTTTGTGTAAATAGCTCCCCTCGCTATGCCTACACTGTTACAGCTGTTAGATAAATGTTTCTCTTTGGGGCAACAACCGTTGATTGAGGTAAAACTAGACTATGGAATATAAGGTTTCTTTAGTCACCAAAATTGTTTGCTGGCGTGAGATAGTTAACGGTTAGCTTCTAGATAATAGAAGGAAATATGCCTTAAAATTCCACCAATAAAGCTCGTCAACATCGTTAAAAAAATTCTTAGAAATATTAACGTTTCAAAGTCTTACCTCAATCATTATAAAGAACCACTATTTTCCTCCGAGGATCAGTTCCGGAGTGTCAACCCCTGTGGTGACGGCGGTAGGATACAACCAAGGTATCCCCTGCCTGTTGGAAAAGGCGATTGAAAGGGAACTCCCCATATTCGAAGCGCGGGTTTACGACCACTGGTTCCATAGTCGAGTCTGCATTGCTTCCTATTCGACCTCCCTTGTTCAACTCGTGTTGACATCCGACTCCTACCGAGCTCGATAGCTGCAGTCGCTGAAGTGCGGCCAGTATCCAGTATTCGGGAGATAGTGGGTTCGAACCCCACTGTCGGCAGCCCTGAAGACGGTTTTCCGTGGTTTCCCATTTTCACACCAGGCAAATGCTGGGGCTGTACCTTAATTAAGGCCATGGCCGCTTCCTTCCCATTCCTAGGCCTTTCCTATACCACCGTCGCCATAAGACCTATCTGTGTCGGTGCGACGTAAAACAAATAGCCAAAAAAAAAAAAAAAATCCGACTCCGACAATATTACATTTGTGATGAAGCAGTTTGGGAGCTACAGTATTTTGTCGATTGATTAGCCAACTTCGATTCCAAATTAATTAACTAATAAATTAAATAAATAAATAAATAAATAAATAAATCTTTATATACAGGGTGTATCATAGTCCGACTTATTAGCTGAATGGTCAGCGTTGAGGCCTTCGGTTCAGAGGGTCCCGTATTCGATTTCCGGCCGGATCGGAGATTTTAATCGCGTCTGATTACTTCTTCTGGTCCGGGGACTGGGTGTGTGTGTTTGTCCCCAGACTTTCCTCTTCATATTCAGACAACACACTGTTACACTACACTATAAAAAACCACAGAAACACGCAATAGTACTGTAATTACCTACATCCTTCCATATAGGGTTGGCGTCAGGATGGGCATCCTGCCATAAAATATTGACAAATGCACATGTGCGACGCAGTGCGCACCCGCGACTCCACATGTGTAGGAAAAGCGGAGGAAGAAAAAAAATGAAGATACAGGGTGTATCATCATTAATAGCGCAAACTGAAACACCTATAAGTACACGATACTAGAAGCAAAGGAGTCTTAGTAAACATGGGTCCGCAAACGAGCCGTTTGTGAGATAATTAATAATTTGTTATCACCAGCCACCACTGACTTGATTGTGTGTAAACGTCATCCTAGAGTGGCTGGTGACCACAAATTCTTAAGTATCTCACAAGTGGCTCATTGGCGGACCCATGTTTCCTAAAACTTCTTTTTATTTCTAGTATCTGTTTCAATTTGCGCTATTAATTACGGTACACCATATATATATAAGTGAAACTATGTTTGATTGTTTGTCCTGAATAAACTCAAAAGCTACTGGACCGATTTCGCCGAAAATTTCACATTTTGTTCTTATTACTCCTGAAAGTGTTTAGGAAGTGGTTTGAACGAAATCCGACGGGTAGTTTTATACGATGAGTAATTTTATGTAACTGATGTAATTACAAAGCCGCACGAAGATTGGATCGAACTGATGGATAGATTGTCGCTAGGCGACAGCGACTTGCTCTCTATCATGATAGGCCGGTAAGAAATGCTGTATTTAGGAGGACGGAAACACGACGCCGTGTTTTATGAAGTACCTTTCTTACTAGGAGGCTCATGTATCTGTTGCCTGTTATTTAGAAATAGCCTTGATCGATATGTACCTTCATGTAACTAGGCAACTCATTGCCTGTTGTAAATAACATGAATCCAACATGCCGGGATTGTGATGTGCTTTCATGTAACTAGGCAACTCACTGCCTGTTGTAAATAACATGAATCGAACAAGAATCCAACATGCCGTGATTGAGATGTACCTTCATGTAACTAGGCAACTCACTGCCTGTTGAAAATAACATGAATCCAACATGAATCCATCATGCCGTGATTGAGATGTGCTTTCATGTAACCAGGCAGCTCATTGCCTGTTGTAAATAACGTGAATCCAACAAGAATCCAACATGCCGTGATTGAGGTGTACTTTCATGTAACTAGGCAGCTCATTGCCTGTTGTAAATAACATGAATCCAACAAGAATCCATCATGCCGTGATTGAGATGTACCTTCATGTAACTAGCCAACTCACTGCCTGTTGTAAATAACATGAATCCAACATGAATCCAACATGCCGTGATTGAGATGTACTTTCATGTAACTAGGCAACTCACTGCCTGTTGTAAATAACGTGAATCCAACAAGAATCCAACATGCCGTGATTGAGATGTGCTTTCATGTAACTAACTGCCTGTTGTAAATAACATGAATCGAACAAGAATCCAACATGCCGTGATTGAGATGTACCTTCATGTAACTAGCCAACTCACTGCCTGTTGAAAATAACATGAATCCAACATGAATCCATCATGCCGTGATTGAGATGTGCTTTCATGTAACCAGGCAGCTCATTGCCTGTTGTAAATAACATGAATCCAACAAGAATCCATCATGCCGTGATTGAGATGTACCTTCATGTAACTAGCCAACTCACTGCCTGTTGTAAATAACATGAATCCAACATGAATCCATCATGCCGTGATTGAGATGTACTTTCATGTAACCAGGCAGCTCATTGCCTGTTGTAAATAACAAGAATCCAACATGCTGTGATTGAGATGTACTTTCATGTAACTAGCCAACTCACTGCTGTTGTAAATAACATGAATCCAACATGCTGTGATTGAGATGTACTTTCATGTAACTAGCCAACTCACTGCCTGTTGTAAATAACATGAATCCAACATGTTGTAAATAACATGAATCCAACATGAATCCATCATGCCGTGATTGAGATGTCCTTTCATGTAACTAGGCAACTCATTGCCTGTTTTTGTAAACAACATGAATGAATGTGGCCTGCTTGATAAATTATGGGATGCATGAACTTTTCAAGTAAATATTGGCATACATTTTTATTACAATATTGTATTTGCTCTTTCCTTCATCATTAGAATGTTTTTCACGATAGAATTATTTCATCAAGCTATTTTATTACTTGAAAAAAATGAGTCCTTGCACATAGTCAACTGTATTTTGCTTGCTCCAGAGTGAGCTCGCCGAGGAATTGTTCATTTTCGCATCAGATGGAAAAACAAAAAAATGTCGTGTATCCATTCGCGTTGCAATGGACATCATGTAAATAAATCGTCATTTATGTAAGCAAACAGAAATTGTTTGATCAAATTAATAGACATAAGAATCCAGAAAATGCAACGTATTTACAGTAATTTTCTCTTTGTTTTGTAAGTGAAATTACAAATAAGTGTGATAAGAAAAATGCAAATAAAAACAACCAAAGCAATGAGAAAAATGTTAATAAAAATGTCATCAACTAGAATTAAATCAAAAACACATTTTATTTACTGAGGCGTAGGAGCGCACGCCGGGTATTATATAAATAAATAAATAAATAAATAAATAAATAAATAAATAAATAAATAAATAAATTACATCGCTACCAGAAATAGCGTTACAGGAAAGGTCAAGAAATGCAAACAGATATCAGATATGTCGCAATGCCTATAACGACAATAAATTTCAATCACTGCGAAACTCTAACATTTCAACACTGATAAATCCAGAAAGTTTAGAATGCATTTCATTCAACAAGACAAGTTTACTAGAAAACAATGAGAAAAAAAAAGAGAAAAATCTTGAGGAAAGTACGAGGGCCTTGATAAGTAGGACCAAGAATTTCGACTGCGACCAAATACGGAATTATACATACGAAAAGACAAAGAAATTCATATCATCATTTGAAAAGAGAACACTTTGTTTCTACGGACACATCAAAAAATGCCACTGGAAAGTGTTGGTGGTGTTGGTTATTGTTTTAAGAGGAAGTACAACTGAGCAAAATGGAAGGGATCCGACATTTCGAAAAATGAAGGTGTCGGCCAAAGAAAGACAAGGGCCACGGAGGGCGTGGAAATGAGACTCCCTAGGCCTCGAGTGCTCTAATACCGTCGGGGTCGGAAAAGAACAAGAGCTGACCAAGGGAGGTCGGATAGGATACATGAAAATGAGGAGCCTGGCACAAGTAAGTAGAATTAATACCAGAACTCAGATGGGGGCCCCGTGGTCGCCATCCCACGCTCCCAAATTAAGAGCCCCTGGGGCATCTTTTAGTCGCCTCTTACTACAAGCAGGGGATACCATGGGTGTACCAGAGAGAACTGTTTAGAGTACTGGTTATAAAGCTGTGGTACGCATACCCCTAGGGGTACCTGAGACTTTTAGTACCACCGAGTTAATGGAAAGAAAAACCAGAAATGAATCATGCCTATCGTGGTACATAGTATATATGTGTTCTGCCACTAGGCAAGTCTTCACACAACCACTCTTCATGCAGTCCTGTCTACAGCCATCTTCTCAGTTTCTTCGTAATATCCTGCTATTTTGACACTGTCCACCGTCTAGTACCTTCTCCGTCTTCTTCTTCTCCTTCCATTTACTGATCCTTCTAGAGCTTCCATCAGCACACACTCTTCGTAACTAGTGCCAAAGCCAGTTCTTCTTCCTTGTATGGATGGTTTGTAATACCTTCCTATTTTCTCCAATTCTCTCCAATACCTGGTCGTTCCGTACCCTTTCCACATAGGATATGCTTTCCATTCTTCTCCATAACCACATCTCAAATGCTTCTAGTCTCTTTTCATCTATCTTCCTTAGCGTGCAGATCTCTGCTCCATATAGCGCCACACTCCAAACATCATTTCACCAGCCTCTTCCCTAACCTCAAGTCCAAGCGTCCACATAGGGGTCTTTTATTTGTGTTCAAGGCTTGTCTAGCGATATCAGTGCGAGTTCTTACATATTTTTTTATTATTATTATTATTATTATTATTATTATTATTATTATTATTATTATTATTATTATCCCCTCTGTTGTGTAGTGGTTAGTGTGATTAGCTGCCACCCCCAGGAAGTCCGGGTTCGATTTTCGGCTCTGCCACGAAATTTGAAAATTGGTACGAGGGCTGGAACGAGGTCCACTTAGCCTCCGGAGGTCAACTGAGTAGAGGGGGGTTCAATTCCCACCTTAGCCATATTCGAAGTGGTTTTCCGTGGTTTCCCACTTTTCCAGTCAAATGCCGGAATGGTACCTAACTTAAGGCCACGGCCGTTTCCTTCCCCCTTCCTTGTCTATCCCTTACGATCTTTCCATGCCCCCACAAGGCCCCTGTTTAGCATAGCAGGTGAGGCCATCCGGGCGAGGTACTGGCCCTCCAATCCAGTTGTATCCCCGACCCAAAGTCTCACGCTCCAGGACACTGCTCTTGAGGCGGTAGAGGTGGGATCCCTCGCCGAATCCGAGGAAAAAACCAACCCTGGAGGGTAAGCAGATTAAGAAAGATTATTATTCATTCATTCAACTTCACTAATCGGCCAACTAGGGACCACGATAAGCCTCACTTTACATTCTGGCATTTGTTCATTTTTCGCTTGATCCACATTGTCTTCATTAGCTCACTGTGTTTAGCACGACGTTCTTCTGTCCATTTACCACCAGTTGCCCGTTTTTCGTCCCGGAAAGTCCCAAAGTCTTGATGGCTGCTCTGAAAAGATTTCGGCCTTGTGTATCTTCTGCTTGTAGGCCCAGTTCTTTAAGATCTTTCTTGACATTAACGTACCATGGCATTGCCGTTTTTGGTTTTGAGTCAAATATACTGAAGATACGTTTCGTCCATCGAGAGTCGATCATCCGTCGTATATGACCGTAGAAACGAACTCTGCCTTTACGCATTGTTGTTATTATTATTATTATTATTCCATTAAAACAATTGCCAACTCCAGTCTGAAATATTACAAGAAGTAGTTAAAACCGTAAGTCTTCTGATTTCGTTTGAAAAAAAGTTATGAAGTCTGACCGCCATAATACCATCGTACTTCTCGATACGAATTATTGAAAAATCAAACTTCGTAAGTGTTTACTGCGGTCCTAAGTGGCAGAAACGATATGTATTTTTTTAAACGTATTCGAGACTGTTACGTCTGCATATCTCTGTTATTGAAGCGAGTCCCTCCAAATTCCTTAATTCGCAGTACGTCTTTTGTGCTCTTTAGAAACTCGATATTCTTCATATAGAAGAGCGAAAACTCAATTTGAGATGTATTGTAGTGTGAGAACTCGGAAGACATTTTTCAAAGAGTGCAATATGAGTGATGGTCTGTCTGCCTGTCTCTCTTTCCGCTTCTCGTCAGCTGCAGGAAGCGTATTCCCTCAGGCTCCATTTTTACGGTTCAATCAGCTCATTTTCCACGGTCTGTTATAGTCTGGTTTAGTCCCGATCGGAAACAGATGAGATCCATTCTTTCTTTGTACTGCTTGCCTAGCGGAAAGAGAGTTATTGGACTGGTCTTCCAAATGTTTATTGGGTTCCTCCTGGCTTTTCAGATCTGGTGATTTAGAACTTGACAAAGAAAGACTACTGTTTTCTTGTATTTATTTGCAGCTGATTTGCATTTACGGCTATCGCCCTGGTGGAAGATTCCCTATCAATTGTTTAGCTAGTTTTTTTTAAATAGTTCAAAAAAGTAGGAATTTTATAATTTATCGAATATCCCTCATTCTTCTTCCCATGAACGAACATTTTCCCCAACTTTATCATCATACTAGCTGATGTACACGTGCTTCGCTATGGAATTGTACATTGTATGCACAATTCTAGGTTAAGTAAGGTTGCCTAGTTGTTCCTCTTCTTAAAAGGATAATCACCACCATCACCACCACTCTTATCAGGTCAGTAGTGTAAAACTGAATAAGATATGAGTGATCGGAAATTGTTTTCTTTATAGAGGAGAATCGGGTAATATGGAATACCACAATATCTTGCCTGTAACATACTCCTCTCAGGTGGAAACTCGTCGAATTACGGTAAATGTTCTCATGATGCTTTGTATTCAGTTTCGACATGCTCGTGAGTGAGGATAGTGCGTGGAGCAAGAATATTTGTTTTTTCATATTTGAAAAGCTTTTGCACATAATTCTTTTAAAGCTTGTATTAATTAACAACACTGAGTTTAGTCCTGGGAAATCCAATGTTATATATTGTACAAGAGTTGCTTATATTGCTACACCAGTGTAACTTCCTTGTTGTGCAAAGTTTAGGGCATGACGAATCCTTTAATTCAAACATGGTGTGTCGGGATATATGGAATACTGTTTTAGTTTCAAAGTTAAATGACGTTTAAAATTAATTAAAATTAATTGCTTTAATCCTGGTATATTATAACATTTAACTACCTATAAATCTCATTTTCTGCATCTGTGACTTTTGTCACTGAATGAACAAGTGACTGTAAAAAAAAAACTCTGAATAATTAGTGTATACAGAGTATCATTTAAGTTAATTACCAATTTTATTCTTTCGATTTTTTAAAATTTCTGTACGTCCACCTGTAAGAACGTTCCTTAAATATAACTGAAAGAATTTATTGAAGCTGTATTTTAATTTACATATTATTTACCCTACTATTTCATATTAGCCGACTATTCCGTATTACCCACCAAGTGCAACTTTTTGAAAGAAATAATTTTGACGTGAAGACATTAACAATTTACAATTTAAAAATATGGAGAATTTTGGCTAATTATTTGAATTTTCAAACCATATTTATTTATATTTCATAACTGATTTTGGTAAGAAGTTATACTGCCAAAAGTAAATGGTATTCCATATTATACGACTCTCCTCTACTGTTTGTTATGTAGTACTTTTCGATGCTACCAATAACATACGTATTTAAAAATTAAATTTTAAACACCTTCCCCTAAACTACCATAACATCCAGTGTGAATAAAATTATTGATAGTCTACACTGTAATTCCTTACTCCCCGACTTTACATACCGTTTTTCATTAAATTCTGTACACCTATTTTCTCGTGGCTGGGCGTTGATATGGACTTAGCAGCAACAATTCCAGTTCATGTATATCTGTCACCATAGTCGGTACGGTAAAATGTATGAGATATAAATGATCGAAAATTTCATATCTATAACTTTCGTTATGCAGTATATATCGATAGTACTACTAATAACATAACTATTTGAGAATTACACTTTAGGCCTTACCTTAAACTACCATTTCACTCTTCGTGAATGAAATTCTTTATAGGCTAGATTATAGTGGCTCATTCTCCGACTTTACATACCCATTTTCATTAAATTCTCTTGAGCCATTTTCTTCTGATGCGCGTACATACATACAGACAGACGGAAAATTAAAAAGTGCACTTCCTTGTTACTGTGGACATGACAGATACAGATATACCATTATTTTTAAATTCTGAGCAATGTACAGACAAAACTCCTATTCAATATATATAGGCCTATATATAGCACAAAGATGCTAAATTGAGATCCATTTGCCCAGAACAAATCGTGCTGATTTTCTTCGGATCTTTTCCAGCTCTAGGATCAAGTAGTCCTGGTGAGAGTCCCATACACTGTTCTGCAAGATTTTCTTAGTGTTTGGCACAGATATCTCAATAAGTACCTATCGTTCCATGTCTTCGATTGGACGGCTACATACTGGTAAATGGAGAACAGTAATCTGATTCACGGGTGGAGTGAAGGTATGAATATGGCATCTGTCTGCAGAAGGGCAGGCTCCTTAGTGCGTAAACTATAATCCTAAAAGTAACGGTATGGGTGCTACTGAGTAACTTTAAGATATTCATTTTGTTTTGGGTCTTACCGCCTGGCGCTTGCAATATGAAAAAAGGCCAAGGTTCTCACTTTTAACTAACCTTATGGCACTTCCTGTGTACCAATACCAAGCGGTGAAGATTGCTCTGCTGTTTTCCGTTCAGTGTGTTAACTCCCTATTCGTGTGACCGCCTACATATCAAGGATCTTATTGTCGGAATACGATGGACCAGTGGTTATCAAATATGTATGATCCGGAGGAATTACGAGATGAAACAAACCACGTTTCCCTTTGCGAAAATCAAATGATCATGAATATATCTCTCGGTCGTGGCCATCCATCAACGGCTGCTAATTTCAGATGGCAACAACCATAAGATATAGCCTGCACGGTTGCTAGGTAACGTTGTCTGACCGTCCATCTATACCTTACATCACTGTCTGCACGGCTGCTAGGTAACTTTGTCTGACCATCCATCCATACCTTACATCACTGTCTGCACGGTTGCTAGGTAACAGTGTCTGATCATCCATCCTTACCTTACATCAGTGCCTGCACGGTTGCTAGGTAACACTGTCTGACCATCCATCCATACCTTACATCACTGTCTGCACGGTTGCTAGGTAACAGTGTCTGACCATCCATCCTTACCTTACATCACTGTCTGCACGGTTGCTAGGTAACACTGTTTGACCATCCCTCCATACCTTACATCACTGTCTGCACGGTTGCTAGGTAACACTGTCTGACCATCCATCCATACCTTACATCACTGTCTGCACGGTTGCTAGGTAACAGTGTCTGACCATCCATCCTTACCTTACATCAGTGCTTGCACGGTTGCTAGGTAACACTGTCTGACCATCCATCCTTACCTTACATCACAGCCTGCCGATTGCTAGGCAACACTGTCTGACCATTCATCTATACCTTATATCAATGCCTGCAGGGTTGCTAGGTAACAGTGTCTGACCATCCATCCTTACCTTACATCACTGTCTGCACGGTTGCTAGGTAACACTGTTTGACCATCCCTCCATACCTTACATCACAGCCTGCACGATTGCTAGGTAACACTGTCTGACCATCCATCCATATCTTACATCACTGTCTGCACGGTTGCTAGGTAACAGTGTCTGACCATCTATCCTTACCTTACATCAGTGCCTGCACGGTTGCTAGGTAACACTGTCTGACCATCCATCCTTACCTTACATCACAGCCTGCCGATTGCTAGGCAACACTGTCTGACCATTCATCTATACCTTATATCAGTGCCTGCACGGTTGCTAGGTAACAGTGTCTGACCATCCATCCATACCTTACATCACTGTCTGCACGGTTGCTCGGTAACAGTGTCTGACCATCCATCCTTACCTTACATCACTGTCTGCACGGTTGCTAGGTAACACTGTCTGACCATCCATCCATACCTTACATCACTGTCTGCACGGTTGCTCGGTAACAGTGTCTGACCATCCATCCATACCTTACATCACTGTCTGCACGGTTGCTAGGTAACAGTGTCTGACCATCCATCCTTACCTTACATCAGTGCTTGCACGGTTGCTAGGTAACACTGTCTGACCATCCATCCTTACCTTACATCACAGCCTGCCGATTGCTAGGCAACACTGTCTGACCATTCATCTATACCTTATATCAATGCCTGCAGGGTTGCTAGGTAACAGTGTCTGACCATCCATCCATACCTTACATCACTGTCTGCACGGTTGCTAGGTAACACTGTCTGACCATCCATCCATACCTTACATCAGTGCCTGCAGGGTTGCTAGGTAACACTGTCTGACCATCCATCCATACCTTACATCACTGTCTGCACGGTTGCTAGGTAACAGTGTCTGACCATCTATCCTTACCTTACATCAGTGCCTGCACGGTTGCTAGGTAACACTGTCTGACCATCCATCCTTACCTTACATCACAGCCTGCCGATTGCTAGGCAACACTGTCTGACCATTCATCTATACCTTATATCAGTGCCTGCAGGGTTGCTAGGTAACAGTGTCTGACCATCCATCCTTACCTTACATCACTGTCTGCACGGTTGCTCGGTAACAGTGTCTGACCATCCATCCATACCTTACATCACTGTCTGCACGGTTGCTCGGTAACAGTGTCTGACCATCCATCCATACCTTACATCACTGTCTGCACGGTTGCTAGGTAACACTGTCTGACCATCCATCCATACCTTACATCACTGTCTGCACGGTTGCTAGGTAACACTGTCTGACCATCCATCCATACCTTACATCACTGTCTGCACGGTTGCTCGGTAACAGTGTCTGACCGTCCATCCATACCTTACATCACTGTCTGCACGGTTGCTAGGTAACACTGTCTGACCATCCATCCATACCTTACATCACTGTCTGCACGGTTGCTAGGTAACAGTGTCTGACCATCCATCCATACCTTACATCAGTGCCTGCAGGGTTGCTATGTAACAGTGTCTGACCATCCATCCATACCTTACATCAGCCTGCACGGTTGCTATGGTTGCACTTCCGTCACAGATTTTCTCGTGTTATGTTACACAAATTTCCGGATGAGCCCCGGCCATAAGGTAAACAGTCGCAATCTGTTATAACGACTCCGAATGGACGTCAATTAACGGTTGTTACAGGCGATAGTCGCAAACATCGGTCCTTTTTTGTCGTTGCTAAAAATCTGTAAGTTTTAGGCTGCACCCTTACACGCTTAATTAACAGAATAAAGGCAAAAGTTCCAAAAAAACAAAAAAACAAAACATAGGTGTAATTAGTTCTGTATTTACAATAACCAACAGTATTTATGGACTGGGGCTCAGAGGATTTTTTCTTCTAATCTTTATACAGTACGTACAACAATAATATGTCAGCAATTGAATGCAAATCCGAATGAATAATCGAAAAAATATTCAAATGGAAAATATTCACTATTCGGTTGTCTCATCCTTCGAATGAATAATCGGAAAATAATCGAATGAGGAATATAATCGAATAATAAAATGATATAATCGAATCGATTTTGTATTCGATTACCCGAGCACTAATAATGGGCCGATGAAGGAGTATTGAAGGAAGAAGGAGCATCTAAGGATGAAGCACTGAAATTGCCTCGTAGTCCCTATAAGACTCTAACGGAGAAAGAAAGAATAGTGTGTATTTTTGGGGGCCGCGACTAGCTCAGTGGCTTGTCTGAAGGCGTTCAACCCGGAAGACTGAGGTTCAAATCCAGGTCTAGCCTGTTTTGAACTTTTCATCTCGAGAATCACGTGAGATCAAGAAGGGCATCCGGTCAATAACGCGGCCGAAATCAACCAGAGCCTGTATGGCTCCAGCGACCCCAGAAATACCTGGAATAAGCTGAAGAATGTTTCAAGCGTGTATTTTTTACTGGAATGTTATATATTGAACTTGTGTGTCTGACAGACTGAAAGGCTTTTCAGTTACAATCTGTGTGGGATAAATTAAAGGGTAAAAGGTAGTCCGTGAAATCTCGAGAATTTTCTCAGGAAAATACTTGAGGATTAGGATAGCAAGTGGCATACTGTTTTGAAATATCCTTCCAATAATTCTGATGAAAACAGAAAGGCAAGTTTTTTCCCGACATAACTACGTTTTATGTCTGGGGGGAGGGTCATCTGATATTAGTCATACAAAATATATGAAGCGATGTTACCTAGCAATAGTGCAGGCTGTGATGTTGAGTACTGATGACGAACAGACATATAGAAGGCGCTTTTATCAAAGAGGCCTCATCTCAACATACTCAAGAAGACCGATGATTTCATTCGTCGTATTCCGCGCCCCCCACCCCACGCCCTTGTTTCGATGCATTGAAAGCTACGCTACCGGGCGAGTTGGCTGTGCGGTTAGGGTCGCGCAGCTGTGAGCTTGCATCCGGGAGCTAGTGGGTTCGAACCGCACCGTCGGCAGCCCTGAAGGTGGTTTCCCGTGGTTTCCCATTTTCACACGAGGCAAAGGCTGGAGCTGTACCTTAAGGCCACGGCCACTTCCTTCTCATTCCTAGACCTTTCCTATCCCATCATCGTCATAAAACCTCTCTGTGTCGGTGCGACGTAAAGCAAATAGCGAAACCTACGCTTGTCGACCCCAAATTCCATACAGGTGTCTGTCAGAAACGACTCGTTAGATGCAAATGAATTAATCGTTATCAGTTCGAGTTTTAATTTTTGAAAGACTTGTTTAAGATCATTTGGTTTTCCCAAAGGGAAATTTGACACCAATTGTTTGTTCATTTAGGTCACTTTCAGAGAATTTTAGGGCATTTTATTGTCCATTATTTGAACATGTTTGAGTAATAAAGATCGGAACCTCAGTCATCATACACGTGAAATACACATTAAGTTGACTGTCTTACTCCAAGCCTCCAATAACAAGTGGTTAATGACGACAGGCCTCTGTACCATATTTTACGGTTTGACGACTCTAGCCTCTGCCGTGCCCCAGTTTTTCGCTGCCATTGCTATGCAGCTGGGCCTTCTTCCTTCTCGCCAGGAATGTGAAGCCTCAGCATTCCTCTCAGTGTCCTCTCCTTTTCCGCATGCTTGCCGCTTTGATATAAATACAACGTATCCAATGTTACTACTATACACAAGTGTCACTGCCCTTATTAAGCAAAACAATTCTGTCTTCATTCTTCTCTGGTATCGAATATCGACATTCATTCTAACTGTCAACGACGTCTTCGTCATATTGAAGAAAGGGGAAGCTGTAGAATTTTACTGTGGAGAGTAAAGGGTTATAATGTCAAACCAATATATTTCTGTATGCAGATTTCTGAAGGGAAGCACAGTGAACCTTCACCATTTTTGTCCAATAGGAGGCAAGATCTTGTCCGAATTGTAAAAATGTTTTCTAAAATAGTTCTCTGAAGATATAACTGTCTGTTAGGTCATCAGCCCAGAGGCTGGTTGGATCCTCACATAGCATCACCAAAGCCTGTGAAGTTATAGGGAAACCACAAAAAACCAATGGCAGTACCAAAATGAGGCGCACTAGGCAAGACGACGAGTGAGGTAGTTTGCCATTGCTTTCCTCACTGGGCCAGTTGTAGCACAACTAACCCTATGAGCAATACTTTTCATGACACTCAGACGCACTGGTCGTGCTCCGAATGTCATTACTCAGCACCACCCATACCCCAGCAGCTTCCATATTGTCACAGCCATGGATGAGACTGGGACTTCAGTGGAAGCTACACTTTGCTCTGGCCTGTGCCAAGAGATGGATGCAAAGGTACTGTATCCATCAAGAAATGACAGCAGACAGGATATAATAGTACAATACAGTAATAGTTAAATAAAAACCACAGAATATTACCTAAAATGCAGTACAGTACAGTCATTCACTCATGTCGTATCGGCCAACTTTGGACCACGTCATTTTAACTGGCTATTTCTGACTTTGATGTATGCCCAGTACTTCCGCGTGCGTTCTCGGTGTCTTTCTTTCTCTCCTGTGTCAATGCTTTTCCACTTTTTAAATTTTGGCTTGTTTCGGAAACCTTGGAACGCTTCAAGTTTCTTATTAGGTGGGACAACCTCCTGGGTGATTCCTACTTCTTCAAGGTCTCTCTATCCACCTCAGTGAACCAAATCTCATTGGTTTACTTTTGCTGAAAGAAGGTAATGATGCGGCTGGTCATTCTTGTTGGGTGCATTCGTGCCATGTGCTGTACCTTATGCTTCGTAAATAAATAAAATAAATAAATAAATAAATAAATAAATAAATAAATAAATAAATAAATCGTCGCCATAAGACCAATCTGTGTCGGTGCGACGTAAAGCAAATTCGTAAAAAAGTATATATACATCCTTACATGTTACCTCACTGATTAATTAAAATTTTATTATAAGGAATCTAAATGAATAACAACATATCACGTTTTAGAAATAGTATAGTTTAGAAGCTATAGAGATTCAGTGTTATAATATAGTCGTAAATTAGAGTGAAAAATTCCATATTTCTAGGTATGTCTCATGCTATGTGTACCTAAAATTTCAAAAAAGTAAGAGTTTCCAGGAAACTGTGGTTAGTGTTTGTGTTACACTCAGCCCCTATTTCATAAGTAGGTTTCATATGTTTCTTAATTTCTTCGAGAATTCGTATAATGCTGCATTTAACGAACATGTATTCTTGTTCAGGGAGACAAGGTTTTCAAAGTGAAATACAAAATCGATTTTTTGGTCCTATTCACAACCATCTGCCCTTAAGAAGCTTTTGCTGCGACTTTTCTTGAGGGGCAGAATCTAAGAATACGTTTTTCAAAGTACAAGTTGAGGTTGTGCCTTTGTGTGAAGTAGGCTAATTAGTCTCCGACCACGCACACAGGACACCGCGATAGTTATAACATTATCATATAAATCAGCCATTGTGAACGAGACAGGTCTTTCCATATCATTACTTTACTAAACCCACAGCCAGGTAGTCCTTGTCTAACATGTTATACAGAGAAACTTCATATACAACCTATCATCATCATCATCATCATCATCATCACTACCATCGGGGCAATGCTGTCGATACTCCCTGTGGGTGGGGGGACGCAGACGAAGAATATACCCACGCTATCCCCTGCCTGTCGTAAGAGGTGACTAAAAGGGGCGACCAAGGGATGATTGTATTAGAACCATGAAATTACTTGTGATTAGCACCACCACGCGGGGAACACCATGGGTCGCTTTTACTTGCGCGTAGTACCACTATGTTAAGTACCAAATAGGTTTGTGATTAGTACCACTTTAGGAGCGACACCATGGTTCTGGCTTGCCTATGCTTAGTACCCACTGTATGAGGAACACCACGGGATAGCGCGAGTCCCTGTGGTTAGTACACGTACGTGATGAACACCATAGGTTTGCGTTGCCTGTAAATGGCGCCGCAATGTGCAAAACACCATAGGTCTGTATTCGATGTGCGAATTTCATTACCTGTGAGTAGTACCATACTGTGTGGAATGCCGCGAGTCTACGCTACTTTTGATTAGTACCGCAACATGACAAATACCATGGTTCTACTTTCCTAGCGATAAGTACCATTATGAGGGGCCGATGCCTTGGATTTTGGACCCTTTTAGACTAAAAGCATCATCGATTCAGTATTATGCTGTAGACGCAGTCCCTTGGTCAGTAATACTATTATTTCGCGTCAGTTTCTGTGAATGCGAGACATTGCGGGTCGGATCCACTGATTGTTTTAAATTCATATCCATCCTTTCATTCTTCGTCCTCACGTTTTGAATTCTGGTCAGTGGATGTTTTCGGGCTTTTAATTTGTCATTTCATTTCGTCTCATCTGCTCTTCCGTATAGGACCTCCCCTTCCTCACTAGCGTTTCTCCAGTCTCCTGGAAACCACGGAACTTTTTGACGAGTTGTCTAAAGTTTTTTCTGTCCATGATATAATCTTCTGGAACCCCCAACTTCTTCAAGTCCAACCTCACTTCTCAGAACCTTTTCAGGTCTGTCTTCCTCTTCCTGAAGTATTCAAAGATTCTCTTCGTCAAACTGTTACTGTCGTCTTCAACAAGTGTCCTTAGAACTGTAACATTCTCATCAGTTCAACCACTCCTTCAGTTCTTTGATGCAAATCTGTGTTAGATTTGAGTCTCCACTCTTCATTTTTGACATTTGGACCCAGTATTATTATTATTATTATTATTATTATTAATATTATTATTATTATTATTATTATTATTATTCCATGTAGTAATATATGAATTTCCGTTGCGAGTCTGTTCCACAAAGCATAATGTTAACGAACCATTAAGAAGTTATCATGCCTATTTTACAAATTTAAAGTTCAGCAACCACCAGGACCATAGCGTCAAAATTAAAGTTTTATAATTATTTTAATTTATTTATTTATTAAACACAATGTGTACAACAAAGTTTTTCACCACTCTGTCATTTCTGTGGTTAGAGATTGAGGTCTGTTTACACATTCCACTGAATGGTATTTAGAGCATGGATTATTGTATTTCTTGCAGACGAAATCCTCCTTGGGTTCATGGAACGCCTCATTCTGGCAGATCCTTCCATGAAACCCGTGGACAGCAAATCGTGTATATAGATGTGGCGAACTTGGAAATTCGGTCCCTTCCAAATTTCTGACTTCATTGCATCAGTCTCCATTATTCCTTGGGGTATCTCGTCGGCTTTTTTCCGTCTCTCCCCGATGATAGTTTGTCACCCTCCATTGAGGAAAGCAAAGGCAAACTAATTCACACTTCACCTTGCCTAATACGTCTCATTAGCCGAGCTGAGTGGCTCAGACAATTGAGGACTTCTGGCCCCAACTTGGCAGGTTCGATCATGGCTCAGTCCGGTGGTATTTGAAGGTGCTCAAATACGTCAGCCTCGTGTCGGTAGATTTACTAGCACGTAAAAGAACTCCTGCGGGACTAAATTTCGGCACCTCGGCTTCTCCGAAAACCCCAAAGAGTAGGTACTGGGAACGTAAAACTAATAACGTTAATACGTCTCATTACGGCACCGCCATACTGCATAACCTTTGGTGGTGCTATCTGAGGATTCAACTTGCCTTCAGGCTGATGACAAGAGCCCGGATATTTAGGCTTTTATGAGTTAGAATGCAAAATTACTGAAGCGAATAACAAGTGCACTACAGCCCGGATAACAGCTCTGCTTTGAGATTTGCAAAAACATTAGGGGCTTGGACTGTTATGGACTGGAAGTTATGTTACTCTCGCTACATTACTGAAGAGCAGGCTAGACGATACTTTCTACCAGTCAAATTAGTTTGCATTCTAACCTATTACTGCCCAACCATCCATGATTTACTGATGATCCATAGTCCACATCTATGTTCCAGATGACCTCAGTCAAGTTATATGTTTCTATTCATTTTTTTCACGTCCAGGCATTAATGCGATAAGTTTTGTATATGAACAGTTCGGGTCCAATATATCCCAGTAAAGACATATAGATGTTGTTTTTTTTTTTAATCTGTCACGTCTCCATGAAATTGAGTCTTGTTTGCGCTACGTTTCTGTACCAGCCTTTTACTTTCTCATATTAGTGAGAAATTCCCACCTTAATGTTCTCCCGATCTCTCTTACAACATTACGGCTCACAAAGATTTGTGGGAACAATTATAGTCATATCCGGCAATTAAAGTCAATTACACATTTCTAATTTCTTTTTAAATGATTACCTCACATTATGTCAAGTAGTGTTATCAACTTTTCAAAACTCTTTCTAGAACTTGTCTTTCGCGTCATTCAGTTCATTCTTGCTGATTAAGTATTTTTTTAGGTTTTTTTCTTTTACGTCGCACCTATATAGACAGGTCTTATGGCAACGACGGATAGAGCAAGCCTAGGACCGGGAGGGGAGCGACCGACGCCTTAATTAAGGTACATTTCACCCGGTTATGATGTCAACTCTTCATTTATTGTGTATCCTCGATTCTGTAGACATTGATATGAATATTTCTGTGATGTCTTTGAATTTCAACATTTTCTTATAAAGTTAATGTTATTGTTTTCACGTCGCACTAACTACCTTTTCGGTATTCGGAGTCTCTCATATTGATTCTCAATAATACTGTTCATGAGAATTTTTATATAAAGTTTATTTTTAATGAACACAAATACATTATTTTTCTCTATATAAATGAATCGGTAACAGGACAGTCATTAATAATAATAATAATAATAATAATAATAATAATAATAATAATAATAATATTATGAGCTTCATACCGGATCTTTAATTGAGGGAATGACACAAACAGAGACCTACAAGTACCTTGGATATATGCTCAGAATATAACTCCGGAGCACAAGCAAATGAAGCAGGAACTCGCTGACAAATATACATCGAGGTTGCATCAGATTTTGCGTAGCTACCTAAATGCCAAGAACAAAATTAAAGCAATAAACACGTACGCTCCGACTCTTCTTTATTCGTTCGGAATTCCGAAATGGTTTGCTACAGAAATAGACAGCATACATAGAAAAACGAGAACTTTGCTCACCACCTATAGATTAAGTCATCCAAATTCGTGCGTGGAAATGGTCACTCTTCCACGAAAATCGGCAGGCCGAGGAGTACTAGATCTTCAATTCATGCTCCTGAATCAGTTTAAGGACCTAAGAAGATACTTCCATAAAAATAAAAAAAAACAGCCTTCTCCATAAAGCTGTAGTACTTGCTGACAAGTACACTGTACTGTATCCATACGACACCTCTGACCCTCATACAAATCACCAGGAGAAAGAAAGGACCTGGCGAGAGAAGATCCTCCACGGAAAATACTACAGCGATCTAAACCAACAGAGCATAGACAAGAATGCGTCGTGCATGTGGTTACAAAATGGGCTCTTATTTGGGGAGACAGAGGGATTTGCAGTTGCTACACAAACAACTACAAAAAGTACATCATCAAACACACCAGCGTACTATCCGACAAATGCAGACGATGCTCCGTTCATCTCAAGACCATCGACCATATCACTGCGGGCTGCTCAGTACTTGCCCCCGTAGAATACAAGAGACGGCATAATCATGTTACCGGAATTATACACCAGGCACTTGCTCAGGAAAACCAATTAACTCAGGAGCGTATCCCTTATTACAAGTTTCATCCAACACTACTCCTGGAGAACGAGTCGATTAAGCTTTAATGGGACACTGCTGTAGTGACAGACAAAACAGTCGACCATAACAGACCAGACATCATACCGGTGAACAAGAAAACTGGGACAACTTGCATTATTGACATCGCAATCCCCAATGACACCATCACTGACAGGAAGTACGATGAAAAATGTGCAAGTACAAAGAAATTGCAGAATAGAATGAAACTGGTACGGATAGTCCCTGTGATTCTGTCAGTCAACGGCCTCGTTCCACACACACTTCACAAGAGTCTGCAAGAACTGGGTCTTCCACCGAACATCTACAAAATTATGCAACATTCTGTCCTCCTGTCAACATGCAACATTGTGCGATCGTTCCTCTCGCAAGAATGAAGATCCCGTGATCTAGAGTTTTGCACATACCTGTACATCAATGTTCGTATTATAATGTGTAAATACTTTAATTATTGTAAGGCACTTGGTGCATCCCGTGCCCCATTACAAGCCATATTTCCTGTAGAGAAGTGTATGAATAAAATAATAATAATAATAATAATAATAATAATAATAATAATAATAATAATAATAATAATAATGTATGTTGATACGAAGACCGGTGAAACAGAGGAGCTAGAGAAGAAGGAAGGAAAAATATTGAGGAATATCTGGGGACCGTTGAAAACGAACGAAGGAGAGTTTAGACATAGAAGAAATAAAAATCTATACAAAGACGAAGAAAATGAAAGGGAAGGGAATGTTTTGGTCACATAATGAGGATGAATAACAGCATTTTGATAAAACGAGTGTTTAACCATGTTTACAGGAGCAAGAATGGTAACCAGTGGATCCAAGGAGTAAAAGAAATATATGACCATACAATACAAGACACAACAACTCTCAGAAGACTGACAAAAAAATCAAGAGGTTCCAGGAGAAGTAGAAGAGGAAAGAAGATAACATCTGGACACAAGAAAGGAGGAAACAGAAAATGAAAGGATGAAGAACTACTGGAAGTCAAGAAGACAAGGATCAAGATGAATGCACAGGGTTACTTCCTGTGATCCATAGATGGCGGAAATAAATGAATAAATAATATGATCTCAGCTACTGTATGCAGGCATTTTGATTTTACGTCATTTACACTGCCTGCTTGTCACTTTCGACATTCTGTTTTACTTTTAGAATATGGCAGAGAGATCAAAATTATTTTGGCCAACCTATTACTAAGTTTCAAGTGAGTTTGTAGAGGTGAAATCAGAAATCATTTTCATGCCGACATCTGCCCTTCAAAAAATCCGACTACTTCTACTACAGATGAACAAGCGATCGAGAGACTGACAATCTACCACTGATCTATAGAGGAACGTCGTCCTAATTAGCGATGGTCAGTTCTGTATGTTCTACCAGACAGAGAATACGTATTGTATACCCGGGTTGGTCATCACTTCTTTGCACCGGAAGTTCCTTCTTTCTTACCTCTGTCACTCTATTCCTTTCTTAATGTTGACATAAAAGCACCAGAACGTTCTTCTATGGTTCGTCATCAGCGATTGCACGGGAAATTGCTTCTTTCTTAGCGCCCAGCTATTCTTTCCTTCACTTCACAAAGGCAGCAATTTTTTGCCCCCACAAGTTAACAGTCTGATACCAAAGCAGGCGATGTTCTAGACGAGCTGAACTAATTTATGACGAGCAAGTAAAGAAGCACAAATTAACGCGATATTTCTTTTGTTGTTTTCGCCCTGAACATAGTGTCTTTACATGAATTAGGTTTGCGAGGCGTAGGATGAAGTTCATTTTCACGCCTTTCGTGACTCCTCCCTTCCTTTTACGGATATCTTCGTCACCACCACCACCACCACCACCACCACCACCACCACCACCACCACCACCACCACCACCACCACCACCACCACCACCACCACCACCACCACCACCACCACCACCACCACCACCACCACCACCACCACCACCACCACCACCACCACCACCACCACCACCACCACCACCACCACCACCACCACCACCACCACCACCACCACCACCACCACCACCACCACCACCACCACCACCACCACCACCACCACCACCACCACCACCACCACCACCACCACCACCACCACCACCACCACCACCACCACCACCACCACCACCACCACCACCACCACCACCACCACCACCACCACCACCACCACCACCACCACCACCACCACCACCACCACCACCACCACCACCACCACCACCACCACCACCACCACCACCACCACCACCACCACCACCACCACCACCACCACCACCACCACCACCACCACCACCACCACCACCACCACCACCACCACCACCACCACCACCACCACCACCACCACCACCACCACCACCACCACCACCACCACCACCACCACCACCACCACCACCACCACCACCACCACCACCACCACCACCACCACCACCACCACCACCACCACCACCACCACCACCACCACCACCACCACCACCACCACCACCACCACCACCACCACCACCACCACCACCACCACCACCACCACCACCACCACCACCACCACCACCACCACCACCACCACCACCACCACCACCACCACCACCACCACCACCACCACCACCACCACCACCACCACCACCACCACCACCACCACCACCACCACCACCACCACCACCACCACCACCACCACCACCACCACCACCACCACCACCACCACCGTTACGATCTTTCCTGAAAAAATGGAAAGTCATGCGGGTGAATGATATAAGCCCGGAGGATGTAAAGGAGAGGGCCACCTTTAGGAACCTGGGTTCATCTCGGTGGAGGAGCGGTTGAAAAGGAGCGTGAGGGTGGTTACTATGTAAACAAAAAGTGTAAGCCCAAACAAGACTGGCAGGTAACTTGTGTGACCGCAGTTGGCTGTATCGATATAGATAATTAATAATAATCAGTCCGCCGTCTTAACGCGTGTAAACAAGTTTTAAACAGCCTTCCGACTCACTCAAAACATTTATAACAAAAAGTCTATGTCTCGAAATGCGAAAATTAGACATTATCAAACCGTAATTAGACTTTAAAGTAGTATATGCAGCAGAATGTGTAACACTTCGAACACATAGCCTGTTTGGAAAACTGGCAATCAAATAAATGAGGATTATCCGAAAAATTCTTGGTCCCCGCCTCAAGGATGGTGTTTACAGACTTAGGAGCAACTTAGAAATATACACCCACACCGAAAAGATACCAATCGTAATCCGAAAAAGGAAGATAACATTTTACACTCACCCCTTCCGATTTCCAGCTGAAAGAAGCTGTAAACGTTTGTTGCCCTAGTTCAGAAGTCTCAAAACGATTCCTCCTTGGTTGGTAGAGATCGATAAGCATCTTGTATGTAATCACAGAGACTGACATTTTACTACGAGCACCACTCAAACACGAACTTAGAGAGAATCTAACCCGGGACCCCTGTGACCAAAGGCCAGCACGGTACCATTTAGCCATGATGTTATTCAACAGGAGTAGGCTACGTGCAGGCACCGCGTTTCACCCTCTCCCTACCTCATTAGTATCATTTCACACCCAAACGTGCAGGTCGCCCGTGGGAGTCAGATCGAAAGACCTGCACCAGGCGATATGCTAAATAAATAAATAAATAAATAAATAAATAAATAAATAAATAAATAAATAAATAAATAAATACAGTATATAATAACAATGAAACTTAGAATAATTAGTTACAGTTTGAAAGTTTCTGTTTCATATTTACATTTCAAGATGTTACCGCTGAATAGGAACGATATTATTTTTATCGTTCTAGAAGCGAGATTTTGGGAAAAGGAGGGAATTAAATTGTTAAGAGTGATTAGTTCAGCTGAGAAGTCAAACACTGAAAGTAGGTTACTGTCCTTGTCACGTGTATCTTTTGTAAAACATACTAGGAGTGTCGTACGTGCATTCCTTCTTTGTTTGCTGACATATAAGTGAACACACTTTAGCGTGACCTGACTGCTGAATACCTCGTGTGTTCGCAGGTGGCCTCTTTAAAGAGACAGGAGAGGCACTTGTGATAGACATCACACAACAAGCATCTGTAAACGTAACATAACATAACTCTTATTCCATACTATAACGAAACTGACTTCTTTCCAGACTCAAAAGTGTGCGGAAAATGATGCTTTACGGTACAGTAACAACTTTCCGCACACTTTTGTAAGAAATCGTCTCTGATCCGTTCTACTCCGCTTCACATTAATGTGCACACAGTCAGAGAGAGATTATAAATGAGCGAACACCTTACTGAATTGTTTCTTCGCCATACTGCAACAATCAATCAATCAATCAATCAATCAATCAATCAATCAATCAATCAATCAATCAATCAATCAATCAATCAATCAATCAATCAATCAATCAATCACCACTGGTCATTGTTTAGGACTGTCACCCAGGTGGCAGATTCCCTATCAGTTGTTCACAGAGTATTTTCTTAAATTATTTCAAAGCATTTGGAAATTTATCGAACATGTCCCTTGCTAAATTATTCCAATCCCTAACTCCTCTTCCTGTAAACTTATTTACGAAACCATAAATTCTCAAAATATATTTTGAGCACGTTTTACAGGCCTATTTGTTGGCTAAATTTACTCAAGAGTGCCTATTTAAGTGCCGAGTTCGAACATTTTTAGTGCCCAGTTGCCTGCCTCTAAATCCGTGCACTACTGTCCCCCTGTGGGTGGGGGCGGTAGAATAACACCTATTTTAGCCCCTGCCTGTCGTAAGAGGCGACTCAACTCGGGACCTTGAGTTGATGAGCACGGGGCCCTTAACTGAGTCCTGGCTTTGGTTCCACTTACCTATATCAGGCTCCTCACTTTCATCTATCCTATCCGGTCTCACTTGGTCATCTCTTGTTTTCTTTCCGACCCCGACGGTATTACGTTTAGAGACCTAGGGAGTCCTTAATTTTCACGCCCTTCGTGGCTATTGTCATTCTTTTTTTCTGTCCGATTAGTGTTAATAGAGGATGGCGATGGACTGCATTATCCCAAGCTCCTTACAACAATGTAATTACACTGACTGTCCGTGTTAGTTGACGTGTTTTATGCCTCTGCTGCTGCCACTCATCTCCGCTGAATCACATTACCGCTGCAATTTAAAAAGCTAACCAGTCAACGGCAGCTTGTGAGATATAAAATAAAGCCTCAGTGAGCTTCCTAACTTTCTTTTGTAACACATTCTTTCTAAGGACGTCTGTTATTTCACAAACATGTTATTGTATGGGGACATTTCATTGCCCCCTCGGGCTACACATTCCTCCACAACACCCATCCTGTTCCTCGAACAAAATGCTTCTTATACACAGTGTATCAAAATTCACTACTGAAACTTCTAGAGATAATACGAGAGAGAATTTTATTAATAAACATACGTCGGAAATCAATGGTTGAAGTACGGAAAAGCAGAGGATCATGAATATGTTTTCCGGACTTAGAAGACGAGAGAGCCAGTATAGATTCTTTAGTTGTTCCCCTTTTAGTAGCCTCTTACGACATGTATGAGGGTATATTTAATACATCCTTTCGCTCCACCCACATGAGAGATAAAGAGTTGCGATAAGTAGAAAGAAATTTATAGCATCATGACCAACGTCGAACAGTATGGCAGCTGATCCAGTACACAACATTCCCATGTCATGTCACAAGAAATAAGTAAATAAATAAATACATTATTAAATAAATAAATAAATAAATAAATAAATAAATAAATAAATAAATAAATAAATAAATAAATAAATAAATAAATAAATAATGTCTACAGAAAAGTGTACGTCTCAAAACATCCATCGATGAATGTCAAACTGAGACATACAATGCAATAGTCAGACAGTCAATCCTCCAGGCAGCAGAGTGCCTATCTCTAACTAAAAAGACCCCTCTAAGAGTCCTCGAAGTATAAGAAAGGAAGTTCCTGAGAAGCATAGTAGGACCAAGGATCCTATCAGATGGAAGGTCGTGGAACAAAGCAAACTGTGAACTCTATATCAACACCAAGAAGGCAGCTGGCTTTCTACGGACACCTGTATATACTGTAATGGATTCCCACAGGCTGTCCTATAAGATCGTCGAAGTAGCCAGCAAGGGTAAAGCCATTGGATTACTGTGGATTCAGCAGGTAGAGAAAGATCTGGCAGAACTTAATATTATTTATGCCACACTAATTAACAGAAGTAACTACCGTTTATCTATTAAAACATCCCCCCACCGGGCAAGTTGGCCGTGCGCGTAGAGGCGTGCGGCTGTGAGCTTGCATCCGGGAGATAGTAGGTTCGAATCCCACTATCGGCAGCCCTGAAAATGGTTTTCCGTGGTTTCCCATTTTCGCACCAGGCAAATGCTGGGGCTGTACCTTAATTAAGGCCACGGCCGCTTTCTTCCAACTCCTAGGCCTTTCCTATCCCATCGTCGCCACAAGATCTATCTGTGTCGGTGCGACGTAAAGCCCCTAGCAATAATAATAATAATAATAATAATAATAATAATAATAAAACATCCCTTACAGATGTAAACCGCAATGAGATCAAGAAATTGAAAATGAAGGATTACTGGACCAACAGAAAAGCTCAAGGTACCAAGAAGAAAGAAGCAGCCAAACCCACCATCAACAACACCAGAAACGGAGAATATCGATAACAACACAGCTAAAACAAAACCATGGTTTTCAGGCGGCCCAAACGAATTGAAAAAATATCCACAGTTCAGGCAAGCAACTCAGTGTTGAAAACATCCTTGGCATATGAGCTACGAATTTTAGGTAAATCAAATATAATCAAATATGAGAATGTATGCGTTATTTATTCCTAAAATTACAATCCGTTTCTTAATCATTGTTATCCGGTCGATTAGATTAGCAGTTTGCCTGTTTCACTACGAGCGCTAATGTGAGTCAAGGCATTGTTTCACTTAAGCATCACTACGAGCACTAATGTGAGTCAAGGCATTGTTTCACTTAAGCACCACTACGAGCACTAATGTGAGTCAAGGCATTGTTTCACTTAAGCACCACTACGAGCACTAATGCGAGTCAAGGCATTGTTTCACTTAAGCACCACTACAAGCACTAATGTGAGTCAAGGCATTGTTTCACTTAAGCACCACTACGAACACTAATGTGAGTCAAGGCATTGTTTCACTTAAGCACCACTACGAGCACTAATGCGAGTCAAGGCATTGTTTCACTTAAGCACCACTACGAGCACTAATGTGAGTCAAGGCATTGTTTCACTTAAGCACCACTACGAGCACTAATGCGAGTCAAGGCATTGTTTCACTTAAGCACCACTACGAGCACTAATGTGAGTCAAGGCATTGTTTCACTTAAGCACCACTACGAGCACTAATGTGAGTCAAGGCATTGTTTCACTTAAGCACCACTACGAGCACTAATGTGAGTCAAGGTATTATTTCACTTAAGCACCACTAGGAGCACTAATGTGAGTCAAGGCATTGTTTCACTTAAGCACCACTACGAGCACTAATGTGAGTCAATGCAGAGTTTCACTTAAGCACCACTACGAGCACTAATGTGAGTCAAGGTATTATTTCACTTAAGCACCACTAGGAGCACTAATGCGAGTCAAGGTATTATTTCACTTGAGCACCACTACGAGCACTAATGTGAGTCAAGGCATTGTTTCACTTAAGCACCACTACGAGCACTAATGTGAGTCAAGGCATTGTTTCACTTAAGCACCACTACGAGCACTAATGTGAGTCAAGGTATTATTTCACTTAAGCACCACTACGAGCACTAATGTGAGTCAAGGTATTATTTCACTTGAGCACCACTACGAGCACTAATGCGAGTCAAGGTATTATTTCACTTAAGCACCACTAGGAGCACTAATGCGAGTCAAGGTATTATTTCACTTGAGCACCACTGCGAGCACTAATGTGAGTCAAGGCATTGTTTCACTTAAGCACCACTACGAGCACTAATGTGAGTCAAGGTATTATTTCACTTAAGCACCACTACGAGCACTAATGTGAGTCACAGCATTGTTTCACTTAAGCACCACTACGAGCACTAATGTGAGTCAAGGCATTGTTTCACTTAAGCACCACTACGAGCACTAATGTGAGTCAAGGTATTATTTCACTTAAGCACCACTACGAGCACTAATGTGAGTCAAGGCATTGTTTCACTTAAGCACCACTACGAGCACTAATGCGCGTCAAGGCATTGTTTCACTTAAGCACCACTACGAGCACTAATGTGAGTCAAGGTATTATTTCACTTAAGCACCACTACGAGCACTAATGCGAGTCAAGGCATTGTTTCACTTAAGCACCACTACGAGCACTAATGCGAGTCAAGGCATTGTTTCACTTAAGCACCACTACGAGCACTAATGCGAGTCAAGGCATTGTTTCACTTAAGCACCACTACGAGCACTAATGCGAGTCAAGGCATTGTTTCACTTAAGCACCACTACGAGCGCTAATGTGAGTCAATGCAGAGTTTCACTTATGCCCTTATAACTACATTCAATATGGACAGTCTTTAAAAAAATCAAAAGAAGCCTAAAGGAATTGAGTCAAGGAACACATTACAGAAAGTATTATACAAATACGTTAATTTGGCTAGGATTTGAATCAAAAGGGAAACGAGTAATGAAACAAGCGATTTTAGGTTGTTTTTCCGGAACTGCATTTAGGCCGGAAGTGATTTTCGAAATTTGTTTTTGTTTAGTTTGATAGAGCTATCCAAGACTCACAAATTGAAACCTATCCGGGCACTTTAGCCCTTCAACTTTCGGCACAATTGTGGACGCCTACTTTCTCTGCTAAGAAATGTTTACTCTGACACAGCATCAGCTCTTGTGAAATCGTGTGACTCTATTGCCCAATCTATTGCTGACCTGTACCTAAAACCGTATTAGTGACTATGATATATCGTCTCGATTTAAAGTTTGTTCTGTTTCCCAACACATCATTTCTGCACCTGTTCGATTTAATTGTTTAGAATTCTCCTTACTAAGCCATACCAACTCAACAGGTAAATGAGGTAACTACTTGCTTACAACGTAGATTGGGAGAAGACCTTGACAAGTATGTCAGTGCGTCACTTGCTTGAATTCGCAGCACGCACGAATGTTTAATTCGACTTGCGTATGCGAGCAAGACACATGCGAGCTTTCTACAGGGAAGTTAGACGGGGCCTGGGGTTGCCTAGCCAACGCGGAAAAGGCGTGTTTGGTTCATCCAGAAGGATTCAGAAGAGAAATGTCTACTTCTGTTCAGGCACATGACTCTTAGGATCACTGAGCTTCTTCTTCATCTTCTTCTTCTTCTTCCGCAGGTTAACGCACACTGTGTTTGGTCGCTGTTTCTAGCGAGTCTCTTCCATCGTTCTCTGTTCTGGGCTACTTCGGTATTTATATTATTTTCCATCAAGTCTTCTCGCACCGGGTTCACCTCCTTTTTGGTCGCCCACGCTTCCTATTCCCCTCAACTTTCATGCGTATAAGGTAGTCATTGTCCCTCCTCATTAGATAGCGAAACCACGTTAATCTTGCCTCCTAAATCTTTGCCCCATTCTTGATAATTTTCAGAGTGGTCATTTCGGAGGCGATCCTTTCTGGTCACACCGCACATCCTCATTTCTGTTACCTCTAATCTGCTGATACAGTTCTTCCTTAGAGGCACCTTTTCAATGGTGTACAGCATAGCTGGTCTCGCAGCTGTCCTGTAAGATTTTTTCTTTAACTTCTCTGAGCACCTTCCTATCGCAGAGCACTGCTAACATCTCTCTCCATTTCCTCCATCCATTTTTTTTAATTCTGGAAGACACTTCCATTGCAACAGCTCTCTTCTGTTGCACTGTATAATCGATCTCACGGAACGAAACTCAGTAACCGATTTGATGGCATTACCTTCCAATTCTGGAACTTGCTCTTCTTGGAGCGTAAACTTGGAGTGTGGGAACTGTGGAGGAAAGGAAGCTAAAAATCCTTCGAGATGTGGTGCTACAGATTAATGATGAGAATTAAATGAGCTGATAAAATAACAAACGAGGACGTTCTTCAACGAGTGGAAGAAAAAAAAAAGAAGGAAGCTGTAGAACTGCGTCGGTGAAAGAAGAATGCAGCTTACTGGACACCTAATAAGACATGAATGGTTTCAAAAAACAATAATTGAGGGACATGTAGAAGGCAAAAGAACCAAGGGAAGACCTCGGCTGAGGAACTCAAACCAGATTCTGAGAAATGCATGGTGTAGGAACTATGAGAAAATGAAGAGGAAAGTGGAGAGACGAGAAAAGTGGAAGGCTGCTGCCAACCAATTGACGGACTGAACACCACGAAGAAGAAATGCTTATAAGGAAGCTGCATAAAAAATACTATTTATCTTTGCAGAACGAGCCGTTAAGCCACTGATATAGCTGCAGAAACCCGTTTTATATATTTGATTCCATGCTATGACGAATTTCAATTCTTTCCAGGCTCAAAAGTGTGCGGATGATGACATTTTACGCTTCAGTAGCCACTTTCCGTACACTTCTGTTTAAAGAGCGTGTCGGGTTGGTTGAAATTCGGTTCGCTTATCGACAGCTTCTCTGATTGGTGCAGATTTCCTCTCGAGTATTGATTTTCAGAACTTCCCTCCATAGTTATCGTTTTCTTCAAGTAGCTTACTACTGTATTGTATCCATTGTGTTTGTCAGGGCCTCCTCGAATCATGTATGGTTGGGGGGGGCAACGTATCAAAATTATTTAATTTAAAGTAAGTAAAATTTAAGTGCGGCCAGTCTCCAGTATTCGGGAGATATTAGATTCGAACCCCACTGTCGGCAGCCCTGAAAATTGCTTTCCGTGGTTTCCCATTTTCACACCAGGCAAATGCTGGGGCTGTACCTTAATTAAGGCCACGGCCGCTTCCTTCCCACTCCTAGCCCTTTCCTGTCCCATCGTCGCCGTAAGACCTATCTGTGTCGGTGTGACGTAAAACAACTAGCAAAAAAAAAAAAGTAAATTTGCCAGAGTATGGAATGAAGTATTGAACGCAACTGCGACTAAAGTGATAAGTTTACCTTACTCGTGTCGAAATTACGTCCGAGCCGTAAAAGATCCCTTCCCGTGACAGTTGCGTAAATAACTATTTCACGTTGAAATGTACAATTAATAATGATAGTAATAATGAAATGAAATGGCGTATGGCTTTTAGTGCCGGGAGTGTCCGAGGACAAGTTCGGCTCGCCAGATTCAGGTCTTTTGATTTGACTCCTGTAGGCGACCTGCGCTTCGTAATGAGGATGAAATGGTGATGAAGACGATGCATACACCCAGTCCCCGTGCCGCTGAAATTAACCAATTAATGGTTAAAATTTCCGACCCCACCGGAAATCGAACCCGGGACGCCTGTGGCCAAAGGTCAGCACGTTAACCATTTATCCATGGAGCTGGAAATAATAATAATAATAATAATAATAATAATAATAATAATAATAATAATAATAATAATAATAATAATAATAATAATAATAATAATAATAATGCTTGAAAAAATTACATGAAATCGCAGAGAAAGTAGGACTCAGGATATCATATGAAAAGGCAGAGTATATAAGCATACGTACATACATTATCATTATAGACTGATATGCCTTTCAGCGTTCAGTCAGCAAGCCTCTTTGAATTTATTAAACGTCGCCACAATCCTCTATTTGCAGCTAGTGCTGTGGCCTCATTTAGTTCTACATCTTTTATCTTTAAATCGTTAGAAACTGAGTCTAACGATCGTCGTCTTGGTCTCTCTCTCTACTTCTCTTACCCTCCATAACAGAGTCCATTATTCTCCTAGCTAACCTATCCTCCTCCATTCGCGTCACATGACTTCACGACCAAAGCCGGTTTATGCGCACAGATTCATCTCTCGAGTTCATTCTAAAATTAGCCTTTATCTTCTCATTCCGAGTACCCTCCTGCCATTGTTCCCGCCTGTTTTTACCATCAATCATTCTCGCTACTTTGATGTCTGTTACTTCTGACTTATGAATAAGATATCCTGAGTCCACCCAGCTTTCACTCCCGTAAACCAGATCAATGTAAAGATAGTTTCGTCCGGGAGCTAACTTCCTTCTTACAGAATACTGTTGATCGCAACTGCGAGCTCACTGTATTAGCTTGATTCAATCTCACTTACTATATTACCATCCTGGGAGAACACACAACCTAAATACTTGAAATTATCGACCTGTTCTAGCTTTGTATCACCAATCTGACATTCAATTCTGTTGAATTTCTTACCTACAGACATCAATTTGGTCTTCGAAAGGTTAAAATACTAACGTAATAAAGCATGGGGAAGTTAAGAGGTGAGATAAATTTAAATATCTTAGTGAATGGATTCAGCCAAATGGGCTTGATAATGATGCAAATAAGGGAAGAGCCAGGAAGATGGAGTTAGCCTATAAATTAGTACAGAGAGATACAAAAGAACGATATCTTACAGAGAAAGATCAGACACTATTGCACGGTTATCAAACCAGAGGGACTACAGTTCAACAATTCTGATACTGAATATCAAGGGTAAAATGGATGAGCTAGAGAAAAAAGAAAGAAAAATCTTGAGAAAGATCTTAGGACCCCTAAAAAACAAAGTATGGTTCATGGAGGACAAGGAAAAATGAAGACCTAGACAGACAGACAGACAGACAGACAGACAGACAGACAGACAGACAGACAGACAGACAGACAGACAGACAGACAGACAGACAGACAGACAGACAGACAGACAGACAGACAAGATCACATAAACACCGTACGCAAGAGGAGACTGAAGTTTTATGGGAACCTCATAAGAATAAACGAAAGTCGAGTTAAAAAAAGTTTAACTACATCATGAAATTAAAAGCAACTACTAAATGGGTAAAACAACCAAGAAATAACATGGAAAAGGTTGGCATCAATCCAAGTGATATCTTTAATAGAGATATGTTTCCAGCTAAACTTGATAAATTCAAGGGGTTCCAGGAAAAGCAAAATGAAAAAAACCTATACTGCTAATAATAAGAGTTGGCGTCTGACATTTCTTAGAGGGAGGTCCGTTTACTGCCTGCCGAGGCGGGATAAAGGGAGTGGCTGTGTGGTTGCCATGGAAACGAAGGTGGGGCGACTGCGGTTGCCATGGAGACAAAACTTCAGGGCAGCTCGTCTTGCTGGGAGTTGCCAAACCTGTCACTGTCAAGAACCTGATTGTTTGTATAAGAGTGATCGCAAATGGGACGACACCGCCTGGGCAGGTAGTCTACAACAGATCACAGCGGTCAGAATGAAGGAGGGAACAAGTGAGCCGGAAGCGAGGGGTAAGAGCATGTAGAAAGGAATGCTGGCATGTGGCAACATCGTGAAATGGCACGTGCAGTGCTCCTCCCTCCAACCTTACCTGTCAGACGCCAACTTTAGTTAAGTCTAGTATAGAACATACGGTCAGACGAGAAAAAGAGGAACCGCAGCGAAGTGTGAAGTTTTGAGAGAAAGAAAAAGGGAATGACCAGCAAGTGAATTGTTTACCGTAGTCCAAATGAGGCTAAAATCGAAGAAAATAATAATAATAATAATAATAATAATAATAATAATAATAATAATAATAATAATAATAATAATAATAATAATAATAATAATCTGTAAAGATGTGGCTGCATTGAATGGGATTTGTGCCGAGGTATTGATGTATCTGTATAAATGTGTATTGTTGGTTGTAACTCACCCATTTCAGCAGTTCGTGAGACTCGCAAGCAACAGAGGAACTTACCTGAAACAAAACAAAATAGAAGATAATGAGCAATTTGCACAATATGGTTACAAAAAACATTAATTCTGTCACCTCAATATTTGAAGTATCGTCCAGCCGGTTCTTACGTAATATAGCGAGAGTAACATAACTGCTAAGGTTTCAAAAGGCTGGGCCCCTAATGTTTATGCTATTCTTATAGCAAAACTCATGCCCGGGATAGAGTACGACTTGTTCCGTTTGTATATTCTCAACTTGACACACAATTCTTTTAGGTTTCTTCCCAATGACATCACTTTGTTCTTGGAAATGCTAATTTTCGTATCATACTCACTGCAACTCTTTTCATATTGGAAGATATTAGATTGCAAGCTTTAAGTGCAGTGTGCCATTAACACCAAGTGACCGACATAGACCAAACTGCTCACTACTTTAACTCCCAAATGAACTCGTACCGGGCGAGTTGGCCGTACGCGTAGAGGCGCCCGGCTGTGAGCTTGCATCCGGGAGATAGTAGGTTCGAATCCCACTATCAGCAGCCCTGAAGATGGTTTTCCGTGGTTTCCTATTTTCACACAAGGCAAATGCTGGGGCTGTACCTTAATTAAGGCCACGGCCGCTTCCTTCCAACTCCTAGGCCTTTCCTATCACATCGTCGCCATAAGACCTATCTGTGTCGGTGCGACGTAAAGCCCCTAGCAAAAAAAAAATGAACTCGTCCCTGCCATTTTATCCCTTTCGCTTATAGTAAGTGCTTCTTATATACTATTAACAGTCAAGGTGACGGATTACAGACTTGTCTAACTCCTGTAGCTACCGGGAGGCCAAAATAATACTGGCCCGAAAAATATTTACAATAGGATTTACAGCGCATTGATCCTTGTTAACGAACATCACAGAAGATGCTGGAAATGGCCTCATCTGAAGAAATGAAGAACTGAGGATTTAGCAGTCCTGACTCCACTTCCCTCAGAAACCACCGGCAGAACTCAACACGCGAAGGTTCGTCTGGACGCTTTAATGCATACACAACAGTAATTTTAATTTCGCGTGGCTATTTCTAGCCGAGTGCAGCCCTTGTATGGCAGACCCTCCGATGAGGGTGGGCGGCATCTGCCATGTGTAGATAACTGCGTGTTATTGTCGTGGACGATAGTGTTATGTGTGGTGTGTGAGTTGCAGGGATGTTGGGGACAGCACAAACACCCAGTCCCCGAGCCATTGGAATTAACCAATGAAGGTTAAAATCCCCGACCCGGCCGGGAATCGAACCCGGGACCCTCTGAACCGAAGGCCAGTACGCTGACCGTTCAGCCAACGAGTCGGACATACACAACAGTAAATTTGTAAGGATACAGGTGCAGGTCCTTTTTGATAATGTTCCGATACGTCGGTCTCCTAATTCCCACTTGCACAGATAAACGGCGCTGGGATTTCGTCGGACTTCATTCCAGGCTTTCCTTCACTCGAGCAAAGTTTTCTGGCGTTCGCACTCTTTTCGAATAGTTCCGATTTCTATTCGCTACAGAGTCTGTTTCATGCCACTAAGCCACTAAGTCTTGCGTTGCAGACTTTGCTGGAGAGGTTTTGCCAAACAGTTCCGTACAGGTTTTCCACCCATAACACTCGACAATGAACACACGCTGTTTTATCGTGAACACCGTGTTGTGTTGCATTCAAGTGGTCACTAAACACGCCTGCTCCTCTTACTCACTCACATGCAATCTCACAGCGACGTACTCTGGACATGCGCAGACGTGTGAGAGCAACCGACTGTTGCATCGAAATCATGTTTTCCAGCATTTCCTGTGATGGGCAGTTCTCCTGTTCATTAACAAGGGTTTTCCGAGCCAGTTTTATTTTTCCCACGTTGTACTTTGAACCCAAAACTCATTCCACTATCACTATCGTCACTGCAGCCGGATTGCCAACATAAATAAATACCTTTGTTTATCTGTCTATGATCCGGTTTTTTAGCCGAGTAACAAGTATACTCTAACCCGGACAGCAGTTCTGCTTTGAGCTTTGCATAAACATTAGGTGCCCGGCCTGTCTGAACCCCTAGAACAGGGATGGCGAACCTTTTCCAACTAGTGTGCCACTTTAAGTATGGTTTATTATTCTCAACTGTCTACTGTGCCACTTGTTATTTACTTTGGAATGGTTGCAAACCCCCATCCTCCCACCTTCCCATCCCCGACTTCTATACTTAATTCCAAATTATGCTACATAATACGTGATTAGATATACAGGGTGGCCCACTTAAACCTTTCACCGCAGATATATCTGGAACAACAAGAGATATTGAAAAATGACTTTCACGGGCATGAAGGCAGGGAAGGGGCCAATTAAAGTAAATATTATGAGCCAGTCTAAAATGTAGGAAAATAGTATTTTCAACATCAACTTACTTTTTTTAAATGGACACCCTCTATTGTTTCGTAAGCAATCGTTAATATGAAAAATCGCATAAGTAATGGGGTTTGTTTCATCGCAATAGGTCAATTACATCCCGAGATATTACAACGTGAAGTTGACGCTTGAGATAAACGAAACGCGCAGCAGTTGCACATTCCGAGAGTCCAGCGCAAACCTCACGGTCCTCTTACTCGCGATATGATTGCAGTACTACAATGCGACAGACGCTATACTTAATGCTATTTGCACTGCCATCAAGAGGGATGAAAATAAGAGAATTTCGTTACAGTAACTTTGCTGTACGAATTATGTACATTCTGAAGTAGTACAGTAAAGGTACTGCAATGTACTGTGTAGGTAAATAAAACACGCAAGAGAGAAACCGTTATTTACATATCCTTTTGCTGTGGCAGGAAACCCTTCTCTTATTTTCATCCCTCTTGATAGCAGTGCAAATAGCATTAAGTATAGCGCCTGTCGCATCGTAGTACGGCAATCATATCGCGAGTAAGAGGACCCTGAGTTTGCGCTTGACTCTCGGGATGTGCAACTGCTGCGCATTTCGTTTATCTCAAGCGTCAACTTCACGTTGCAATATCTCGGGATGTAATTGACCTATTGCGAAGAAACAAACGCCATTATTTATGTGATTTTTCATGTTAACGATTGCGCACGAAATAATACAAGGTATCCATTAAAAAAAACGTAAGTTGGTGTTGAAAATACCATTTTCCTACGTTTTTGACTGGCTCATAGTATTTACTTTAATTAACCCCTTCCCTGCCTTCATGCCGGTGAAAATCATTTTTCAATATATGTTGTTGTTCCAGACATATCTGCGGTGAAAGGTTTAAGTGGACCTCCCTGTATAAAGTAAAATAATACATTTGATTACAAGTTCCGTGGTCGTATTTTGCCAATCCGCAAAAATATATTTTTAAATATCTAAGTTTTAAGAATACCCAAAATTATTTGTAAAAAAGCGTCTGTTGTAATACCCTACGTCATTAAGTATTGCAAACTCGTGTCCTCATCCCGAGGTGGTGCAGCTCTTTTCAGGCTCACCCCCATTGGAGGTGAGCATTAAGTATTAATATATATAGAAATAAAAATAGTAATATTGCAAATGGGCTTTAAGTGGAATATCGTTCTAACCTTTAATGTGAAACTTGTTGCTAAACCTTAGTAGCCATGTCATTTATGTTAAGTTCGTAAGTTCTTGTCTTCAGTAACACACAAGAAGCACTTAGGTCTGAACGAAGACGGTTTCTAACTGTTAACTTCACAACTAAAGGAGATCTGCTCGCAGGCGTACGATGACCCAAACAAAGTAAGTAGCGCTGTAGCAAGTTTCTTCATGGCCGAAAACATTTGTAGCAGGCTGTTCCACTGTTCAAGTATTAAGTTCTGCGGTTTCTGGAGAGAGTATTCACCATCAACAGCACACTCGATTTTAACCAATGTACGAATTTGTTCACCCATATACTGCGTTCTTTAAATTCAGTCAACTCCATCTGTAAACTGTCAATTTCTAACCACGCACAAAAAATGAGCTTAATATCACTCACTTGTGCAATATGGGGGTTCGAAATAAAGTGCGATAGTTTCTCCAAATTTCGAAATTGGGGTTACCTCTTGGCAACTATTTGTCTTACAAAATTCAAAACAATAAACAGCTACTCACTAAGAAGCCAAAGTTCACTAATTGACTGATGTGGGCCAGCGCATAATGCACTTCTGAATGGAACTAGAATTTAGATTTTTGATATTTATTTCTTAAACCTGAAACACTATGACTGTAAGATGCACGAGATATGTATAGTCTATAACGCAAGACGCATATAAAAATGTTAATATGTGCATGTGGTGTGCCACCGAAATCGTGTTCGCGTGTCATCTAGTGATACGCGTGGCGTAGGTTCGCCATCCCTGCGCCTAGAAGTTATGCTACTCTCGCTACATTACAGAAGAACGGGCTAGCCGACACTTCCTCCTAACCAAATTGGTTAGCATTCTAACTTATTACTTCGTAAACATCCCGGCTCTGTTAATAACCTACCACTGATCCTATAACTGCTCAGTACGACCAACGTCTTTTGGCATAAATATGTCTTATGGTTGGGAGCCATTGGAAATTAGCGACATAAATATTGTGTGATGCTACCTAGCAACCGTGCAGATTGTGACGTGAACTATTGATGGATGGCCATGACTGAGAGATTTATCTATAAGGCCCGGACTTTAAAAAAATGCATATGCAAATGCATATTTTGGACGTTAGTGCATATTTTGAACGTTAGTGCATATACAGACATATTTTTATCTTATGTGTGATCGATTATCTAAGATTTCTGAACGAAATGAAAAATTAATGAAATCTGTATGTTGCACATCACTTGGCAACATGAGAAACTTTCCCTGATCAAGGAAAATGCTTTCAGTGTCGCAATACAAGTAGGTAGATGGATAATGACGTTTTTCACAACAGCAGTTTTCTTCTTTCTAACATTCCTTCCTCCTTCTCCTTACAGTAGTTTCCCAAGGTTTGCTTAAACAAGTGTGTTCATCTGTTAACTTGCTCTTCGTCTATTGCAGTGTTTTACCATATTAAACTCCAAAAATGCCTAAAGTCTTTGCCAGAAGAATGTTCCGAGCAGTCAGTGCCGGTGTACAAGTATTTCCCAGTTACGTCGGTCGACGTAGAACGATCATTTTCAGCGCATAAATTACTTCTGTCCGACAATACAATATCGTTGACTCCTGAAGAAATTGAAAAAACTGTTGAAACCTACTGCTATGCATCATTTTCTAAGGAATGAAACTTGTTTATCAATTTAACACTGAGTTAAAATTAAAAAAATTGTTTGGTAATTGCAATATGTTTTATTTTAGTGCATATTTTCGGAGTATTTAGTGCATATGAATCCGGGCCCTAGTTATCAAAGAGGGTGTTAGAATACAGATGGTGGATGCGATCTTCCAGGCTGTGATGTGCAGTATTGACGGATGACGATGAATTAGAGACATACGGAAGGCTCTTTTACCAAACAGGCTTAATCTCATCACACTCTAGGGAAATTATTATTTCATTCGTGTTAGTTTCATAGGCCGTGAGTCAGTTCTCCCACGTTCAATGCGCTGACTCCTACACTCGTCCATTCCCCATTCCATATAGATGTCTTTCGAAAACGATTCGTTAGATACAAATAAATTCATCGTTATCAATTTTAGTTTCATTTGTTGAAAGACATGATAATTTGATTTTTCAAAGGGAAATTCGACACCATTATTTTCCGTGGTACTGTATCATACATAAATTTAGTACATAAAAATTCCTTACTAGATGAACAATTATCTTTGTTTCTGTATTTTTCTTATGAAGAAAAGACCAGTTCTAGAAAACACTTGATCTATGGACAAGCGTCCGCTTGCATGGCTTACTGGTTAACATTTTGGCCTTTGGTCCCGGAGGTTACGGGTTCGATTCCAAGCCGCGTCGGGGATTTTAACCTTTATTGGTTACTTTCGATAATTCGGGAGCTGGGTGTGTCTGGGTCTTCAGCATTAGACACCATCATAGATAGCGCCACATTCTCACAGACGCGCAGGTCGCCTGTAAGGTATCAACTCCAAAGACCTGCTCCAGCCCTCTTCGGAAGCCACAGTCACCTCCGTACAGGCCATGAAGGCCCTTGGAGGGGTGGAAGGTAAAGGCTCGGCACTTGAAGGGGCAGAGTGGTTAGCTCTGCGCCCGGCCGCCTTTGCCCCCAGAAATTAACCTGGTAGGCTACTCATTTTTGGTGTAGGCTGAGTGAACCTCAGGGCCATGTGCACCTCCGGAAGTGAAAATCTCGTTTCTTAAATTTTACGACTTCCTGACGGGGATACGAACCCACGTCCTTCGGGGCGAACCGAGCACGCCTTTATCGCCTCGGTCAGGCAGCCCCTCGGAAGCCACACGCCATTATTATTATTATTATTATTATTATTATTATTATTATTATTATTATTATTTTTATTTTGATGGAGGTATAAGCAGGCTAACCGTAATTGCGCTGCCACTTCACACTTCTATAACACTAGCAGTAGTGACATACATTTTTGGATACAGATAAAAGACAGGCCGAACATAATTATGATATATGCTACTTTATATGTTTTAAAAATTTCACAAATAAAAATCAATAACAGCCCTCCTTACTCTACTCCGAGTCGTGTTCCGAGTGGAAACTGCCACAGCCTTGAAGGTACCAACACAAGGAATAAAAAGCAGCCAAACCTGACCATTAAGAACGCAGCTGCTAGAATAATATGTTGCCTTGTGGTCAGTGCCAGGAATGGCTCAGTTGCCATAAAAAGTTATATAATTCACATAGCTCCGCCGATACTTGGAGAATGTTCAGTCAGCGTGGAGCGTACGGACCTAAGTCAAATGTGATTATTAATAATAATACTTAACAAAATAATAATAATAATAATAATAATAATAATAATAGTAATAATTGTTACAGTACCGTGATTTGGTGGATCGTAGAGAGGTGAAAGAAGGTGCTGGGTTTGAATGGGTCTAACTACGATATCAAAATTTGAATTAAAACGTTAATTTCTTCAAAAAAAGAAACCTTAACAAATTTCCACTAGGTGAAATAACAATGAAATATCAGGTACAATGCCAATCTTGAAACAAGACTAGGATAATCCAAGATTAGTGAAATTCTACAGATTTGGGGCTTCTAGCCCTTAGTTTACAATTTCTGAGATACCGGATCCAGTTTACAAAACTTGCGAACTCTCAATGTCTAGACAAGGACGAGAATATCCCAATTTAAGAGCACTTGGTCCAAAAGTTACAATTTTTAGCCCTCTAGAGCCACCCTCACTATTACAAAACTCTGAAAAGAGCTTACATGCTCTCGATTCCTTACAGCCCAGTCAAGGCAACATTACATCAAAATCTTACACTCTCTGGCTTCACAAGGCACGATTTACCAATGGAAATAGTTTTACACAGGGGTATCTAGTACCCAGCCTACTGGGCCTTTGCGAAAAAACAACAGGTTAAATAAATGGCCCGAACACAAACTGAATGGAGGCGTACACTTGCGCTCCCAGATAATGAAAACTTAAAAACCTACCAGGGCTCTCGGCCCGATGAAACAGGGGCAAGTCCCAAGCTACTGAGGTGGCTCGCATGGAAATAAATTTGATATATTACAGGAAAGAAAACAGTTACTAAATCGTAGTCACCTCAAACCAAGATGAAGGGGAGTTCGAGAGGGTAACTCACTCTCTATCCCCGATTTACATTTAAAGACTTTATGAAATTTTGCTTTAGCCGAAAGAAAATTTACATTTTAGAAAAGTTTGTTACATAGTTAAAAATTCGGACCTTCCCCTTGGATAAGTCTGCGGAGGAAGGTACAGAAAAAGAGGATTTATGTGGCAATTACCTGGCTGACGTTCTGCCTGCCGAAGAAAGAGGCTCCCCGCCTCCTGTATGAACACACACACTCAGAAAGACGACGATCGAGAGACAAGGAAATTTGAAAAACCTCAACTTATATATCCTCAGCGAAGGTTCGAGAGGATTCTGGGCTGATCCGGACACACCCTTTCATTTTTATTGGCTGAACCCAAACGTTACACTCAAAACCGAACGAGAAGCCTGTGATAGGCTGAAAATTAATTACAGAAAATTTTCATTGGCCAGATTCAAAACTGGCGGAATGAGAAAGAAGTGTTGCAAACCTAGAATTACATAAAAAACAAATGAAAGTTGAGAAAACCAATAAACACAAAATTACTTTCAATAACAACTTCCTTTACCTTGCTGCGCGGACTAATGTCAATGCGAGGAAAGGTGCCTTATTCCGTTTCTCACGAATACTGGCGAATGCTGGGCTGTACCGTATCTAAGGCCACGGCCGCTTCCTTTCCATTCCTAGGTCTTTCTTATCCCATCGTCGCCATAAAACCTATCTGTGTCGGTGCGACGTAAAGCAAAAATTGTAAAAGGTACCGTACGCTACGCTGCGCTGGAATGTGTCGGTTCCCCTGTGTTGGACCTGCATTACGAATGAGTAGTACCAGTATATGAAGAACAGCACGGGTCTACGTTGCCTCTGATTAGTTCCAGTATGTGAGGAACACCACGGATTTGGCTGTTGCCCGTGATTAGATTAGTACCACCATGTGAAGAACACCATGAGTTTGGCTGTTGTCCGTGATTAGATTAGAACCACTATGTGAAGAACACCATGAGTTTGGCTGTTGCCCGTGATTAGATTAGTACCACTATGTGAAGAACACCATAAGTTTGGCTGTTGCCCGTGATTAGATTAGTACCACTATGTGAAGAACACCATGAGTTTGGCTGTTGTCCGTGATTAGATTAGAACCACTATGTGAAGAACACCATAAGTTTGGCTGTTGTCCGTGATTAGATTAGAACCACTATGTGAAGAACACCATGAGTCTGGCTGTTGCCCGTGATTAGTACCGCTATATGAGGAACACCATGAGTCTGGCTGTTGCCCGTGATTAGTACCGCTATATGAGGAACACCATGAGTTTGGCTGTTGCCCGTGATTAGTACCGCTATATGAGGAACACGATGGGTCTGCGTTGCCTGTGGGTGGTACCATAACGTGTCGTTTTGCATTGTCGATGATTAGAACCACTAAGTGAGCGGCATCCAGAGTATACGTGGCCTGTGATTAGTTCCACTAAGTGAGGAACACCACGGGTCTGTGTTGCCTGCGAGTGGTGCCATTATGTGTTATGGATCTGCGTTACCTGTGATTATAGTACGACCATGCGAGGAACACCATGAGTCTACGTCACCTGTGATTAGTACCACTATAGTAGGATCACCATGGTTCTGCTTTACCAGTGACTAGTACTATTATGAGCGGCCAGTGACCAGGGTTTTTGGTTTTTTTTAATAACAAGCATCCTTTCAGAAAAGAAGGCATTGTGAATTGCATCCACTGATTGTTTTGGATGAATGGTCATTTTATCATCATCATTCGTTTTATATTTTAGTCAGTGGATACATTTTGACGTTTTAATTATCGCTTCATTTCATTGCACCATTAGGGGCCGATTACTTAGCTGTTAGGCCGCTTTAAACAGCAAACATCAACGAAGGTTTCTGAGCTAAAATAGTGACATCCATGATGCAGGAACGACCTGCTTTAAAGGTCAAGCAAGATAACTTCGCACTTCCTGGTCAGTCGTCCAACAAGTGTAGCGTGTTCTTGTAAATACTTGTGGAGAGAAGGAAAGCCGGTGGTGGTTAGTTTGATAAGCCGGTGAAAGCAGAGTAGAGGCGCGAATCAATCGCACTTCCAGCAGTTGAAGAAGAGTGAAAGCTTGTTGCTTTGCCTCCACGCTCCATTGGACTAAGCCATCAATATTCCTTTCCGCGGTGCGAGGAGAGACGCAAAGTGTTTCATCATCAAAGAGCATTTGCTGCATACTGAACTAGCGATCGTGTGAGGAATACGTCACTTGTTGTGTTGCTCAGTGTGGTTTGTATCGTGCGTGACGATCACCTCTGCGTAGCATGCACCACGCAATGTTCATTTTAAACATCTTATTGGTTTATCCCTAGAAAGTACACTTCATTTTCTTTCACTCTACCGACCTCGGTGGTCGTTCAACCTTCAGCTCCCAGTGTCGAGTTTGTTCCTGGGTGAAGTCGGTTCCCTGTCTGTCGTAAGAGGTGCCTACCCTCTAAGGTAGGGAGGGCAAACCTTTTTCCGACTAGCATGTCAATTAAGTTCTTGTTCAATACTATTTACTGTCTAGTGTGCCACCGGTTATTTTCCTTTAAAATAATCATGAAACTCCCTCATTTGACTTCATTTAGGTGTTAATTACATTACATATAAATCCATTCGTGGCGGGCTGAGTGGCACAGACGGTTAAGGCGCTGGCCTTCTAACCCCAACTTGGCAGGTTCGATCCTGGCTCAGTCCGGTAGTATTTGAAGGTGCTCAAATACGACAGCCCCGTGTCGGTAGATTTACTGGCACGTAAAAGAACTCCTGCGGGACTAAATTCCGGCACCTCGGCGTCTCCGAAGACCTTAAAAGTAGTTAGTGGGACGTAAAACAAATAACATTATTAAATAACATTATTAAATCCATTCGACTGAGTGTTACATGATTTTATTTTGCAAACGTCATTGAAAATTAAAAACAGGTAAATTTTATGACTAAGATATATTTTTGCTTTAAGCTACAAAAATTATCGCTATGATCGTTAAGGCGCTGAAGTCTAAACGGTATGACACCGAGGTTAGCCGGTTCGAGTGCCGTTGGTCGAAAACATTTTCACCATCAGAATGTTGGCCGGCAGGGTAGGGGAGGTAGTGGTATACAGTTTCTTTTTTTGCTATTTGTTTTACGTCGCACCGACACAGATAGGTCTTTTGGCGACGATGGGATAGGAAGTGGAAGGAAGCGGCCTTGGCCTTAATTAAGGCATTTGCCTGGTGTGAAAATGGGAAACCACGGAAAACCATCTTCAGGGCTGACGACAGTGGGGCTCGAACCCACTATCTCCCGATTACTGGATACTGGCCGCACTTAAGCGACTGCAGCTATCGAGCTCGGTATACAATTTCTAATCACTAGATTGCGTGCCAAAAGCCTGGATTAAATTCCAAACCTCTCCGCAGTGCTCATATGGAGTGAGGGCATATGACGCTGTTGATGGTGATTCGTCCGTCGGATGGGGACGTTAAGCCTTGAGCAGACCCCTTGGTGCTATTCGACAAGAGTAGGCTATGTGCCGGCACCGGGTTTCACCCTCTCCCTACTATCATAGGCCTATATCACGTCATTCATTTCATCTCATGAGGCTGACGTCAGAAAGGGCACACAGATTCATCTCACCTCATACCCGACCCCGTAGGGAAACGGGATAAGGGTTGGACAAACAAACAAACAAACAAACATATTTCTTTATTGCAGCGTAATGTGTTCGGAGATTTTCGACCTATTTATAACGTGTTAAAAACATTAAAATATGTTGGTATTTTTCTGACGTGCCACGGAAGTCGTGTTCGCGTGTCGACGCCAAAAAAGGGAGACATTGCACAATTTTGGGGTACGGTACACAGCTAAATTCTTAGCCGTAATTTTAAAACGACAAGAATTTTAACATTTAAAAAGCAATTGTGTTGACAGTTCCGTTTTTTTTTTTACCGAGATTAATCTTACTGAAATAAAAACATAGAAAATCACATTACACTCATCTTTACTGCACAATTTCTTTTCCACTTTGTGGGTTGAAGACTCTTCATCTAAATGAAAGCATTCAAAAGTCAACAAATTCTGAAATAATAAATAAATAATATTTTTAAAAACCCATGGCGCAACAACTCCGACGAGCCATGGCCTACCAAGCGACCGCTGCTCAGCCTGAAGGCCTGCAGATTACGAGATGTCGTGTGGTCAGCACGACGAATCCTCCCGGCCGATATTCTTGGTTTCAACGGGCGAGTTGGCCGTGCGGTTAGCGGCGCGCGGCTGTGAGCTTGCATACGGGAGATAGTGGGTTCGAATCCCACTGTCGGCAGCCCTGAAGATGGTATTCCTTGGTTTCCCATTTTCCCACAAGGCAAATGCTGGAACAGTTTTGTGGGTCCTTGGGGATTTGATTTCTTTACAGGCTCGGAAAATCTTCCTATTCCTAAGACATTTGATACTTAAGATAAACTAGAAGCATTTTCTGTCTCCTAAAGCATCTGATCAGAGACATTTCTGACTCCTTAGACATTTGATATCGATAATCAACTCTTAAGAATTTTTGACCCCTAAGGCGCTTGAATTTTAAAAATCAGCTCGGAACATTATCTGATCCCTAAGGCGATTTGATATTTTTCATAACAAAATCGTAATATTTTCTTATTCTTTAGGCGCTTCATTAATTTAAAACCAAAATCAATGAACGCCTCATTCCAAAAGGGCGTAATTTATTTAACCATTTCCAAAAAGTTAATGTCTTAAGATATTTGATTTTTAGAAGCCTTCTCAACGTATCTACAAGCACGTATAAGGAGCAAGAGTTTTATTTCCTGACTTCTAAGACATTTTTAATTTTCTTAACCAACTTCTTGTAATTTTTTTTTACAAGTTGCTTAACGTCGCACCGACACAGATAGGTCTTATGGTGACGACTGGCTAGGAAAGGCCTAGAAGTGGGAAGGAACCGGCCGTGGCTTTAATTAAGGTACAACCCCAACATTGTCTTATGTGAAAATGGGAAGCCACGAAAAACCATCTTCAGGGGTGCAGACAGGGGGTTCGAACCCATTATCTCCCGAATGCGAGCTTACAGCTGCGCGCCCCTAATCGCACGGCCAACTCGCCCGGTGAAACCAAGAATATCGGCCGGGAGGATTCGTCGTGCTGACCACACACCATCTCATAATCTGCAGGCCTTCAGGTTTTCACGTACTGGTACTGTGTGGAGGTGAGAAGAATGCAAGCATGAGGAATGTGGGCTGCAAGCACGAACTTCCTGTTCTGCCCAGACAGATCGGCCCTTATCTGCTCTTATCTGCTACACGGAAACATTGACTCACACTTTGCAGTTTGCTGGATTACATCTGACAAGAGCGAATAGCTGCCAGTACAAAATAATATAAAGTCGCCTGAGTAGTAGTGGAGTTGCTATGGTAACCATTGCGTCACTGGCTCTGCAGGTGAAAATCCCTTCGCCCCTGCCTCACCGGGCATGTGCATTCTTCTGATCTCCCAACAATACCGTAACTTAAAGGAAGAACCTTGTGACTCATTGGGCTGGAAATGCTGTGACACTTTCTTATGTCATTAATGGCACTCGTTGAACCCTGACAGCTTCACTCTTCTTAACGAGCCGTTAGGTGTGGGACGACTTGCAGTGTCACTTTGCTACTTTCGTACTGTGGGTGGGTTTACAAAGAGGTCTCCAGTTCATATCCTGCTAATAAAATTTCCTTGTTTGTTCGATGAGTTGCTTGACCTCTTTGTTACAAGTTTGTTTACTATCTTCAGTTCAAACTTTCTCTCTCTTCTTTTCTAGGTAAGTGAGAGTCCACCACATTCAGTCGGGTGCTCGCTGGAGGTGAACCCAAGAGAAGAAGGCTAAGGTCAGTCTGTAGACATTCCCCAGACACTAGCGGGCCTTTCCTAAACAGAACAAGTCTTCCTTTTAACTCTGTACTTTCTGTTATTTTAACTTTTCCAATCCCAACTCCTTTTCAACCTTTTCTGTCACGGGATTCTTTAGAAAACCCCCTTCGCCCCTCTCTCTCTCTCTCTCTCTCTTGTAACCTTTACACTCCCAACTCGTTTTCAACCTTTTCTTCCACGGTATTCTATAGAAAGCCCCCCCGCCACTCTCTCTCTCTCTCTCTCTCTCTCTCTCTCTCTCTTGTAACCTTTACACTCCAAACTCCTTTTCAACCTTTTCTTCCACGGGATTCTAGAGAAAGCGCCCCGCCCCCTTCCACACACTCTTTTGTAACCGTTACACTTCCGACTTCTTTTCAACCTCTTCTGCCACAGGATTCCACAGAAAGCCCCCCCCCCCCAACTCTTTTGTAATACCTCAGTGATTTAGGTATCATATTAAGAAATGCTAATGGCCTTTCCTTCCAGGACCATATAGATTTTACAACTAGAAAATCACTTAGGTTTTTGGGTTTCCTTAAGAGTAATTGTAGGGATTTTGTTTCTGTTCGAACCCTGAAAACTCTACAGGGTGCATCCCTGATGGTGTTACAAACTTTCAGGGATGGTGGATCAATTTGAGATAAGGAGCCATATTCCGGAAACGATCGAGTCAAAAGTTAAGCAAAATTCTACTCTTCTGCTCGTCGGGATTGTCTCCCCTATTGTACTCTTAGCACATGTAGTGTACTGTACAGACGGAGGTATCAGACCGATTTTTGCCTTAACTTTTGACTGCCGGCCGCGGTGGTGTAGTGGATACGGCGTTGGTCTACTAATCCCAAACCCGACTGAGGTCGGTGGCTTTTAAGGGTGTTTACAGGTGACAACCCCATGTCGTTGGCTTCCGGCACGTTAAAGAACTACTGCGGGGCGAAATGCTGACACCTCAGCGGCTTTTAAGAACGGACGGACGTTAAACAAATTGGATTATTAATAACTTTTGACTCGATCGTTTCCGGAATATGGTTCTTAATTACAATTGGATCCATTTGCCGCCCTCTATGACCCCTGAAAGTTTGTGACATCATCACGAATACATTCCGTATATTTCCTATATTAGGTTGAAGTTGGAATATGATACCGAGGTCTGGATACCATCCCATCACTAGAGAGAGTGCAGGTACAATTTATATACCGAGCTCGATAGCTGCAGTCGCTTAAGTGCGGCCAGTATCCAGTATTCGGGAGATAGTGGGTTCGAACCCCACTGTAGGCAGCCCTGAAGATGGTTTTCCGTGGTTTCCCATTTTCACACCAGGCAAATGCTGGGGCTGTACCTTAATTAAGGCCACGGCCGCTTCCTTACCACTCCTAGCCCTTTCCTGTCCCATCGTCGCAATAAGACCTATCTGTGTCGGTGCGACGTAAAGCAAAAAAAAAAAAAAAAAGTAAAATTTATGAAGTGGGTGAGTTACAGGGGCTTCATAATATGACGAGTTTTGCCAACAGCTGCAAATGGAGAATTTACTGCTGTGTCGCAAAAGTGCTAACGCAGTGTTCGCAATAAAATGCATAACAAATAGATTGTATGGAGCTCCTGCAGCTAATACCACTTCATGTTCCGCAAGACACCGAGTCACCTTTCAGGAGATCATGTGAGAACTGAGCTCCAGAGGAGTTCTTGGTTAATACAGTCACTGCGGTCACTGAACATTGTTGGGGAATCGGTGGATTGCTTCTGTTCTGATATAAAGACAATTATAAAGGCAGTATTATTGCATATGACAAACTAATTGATCTCTATGTAGTATTGTAAGAAGTTCATTTTTGAGCATTAGGCCTATAGTTTGTGATTATTTGTAAGTATAAGTTAGTTGTAATTGGAAATAGCCTGGTGGTGGTTAATAAAACTGTCTATCTATCTATCTATCTATCTATCTATCTATCTATCTATCTATCTATCTATCTATCTATCTATCTATCTATCTATCTATCTATCTATCTATCTATCTATCTATCTATCTAATACTCAGGCCAACAGTTGTTTTCGCTCTTAGTTTCCCTGTATGGTGTTATTAACAACGGCATCAATATGCTGTATTTTACAAAAGACTGGAGTAACGGCATTTTAGTACAGAAGTACACTTTGAGTCCGCCTCTGTGGTGTAGTGGTTAGCGTGATTAGCTGCCACCCCCGGAGGTCCGGGTTCGATTCCCGGCTCTGCCACGAAATTTGAAAAGTGGTACGAGGGCTGGAACGGGGTCCACTCAGCCTCGGGAGGTCAACTGAGTAGAGGTGGGTTCGATTCCCACCTCAGCCATCCTGGAAGTGGTTTTCCGTGGTTTCCCACTTCTCCTCCAGGCGAATGCCGGGATGGTACCTAACTTAAGGCCACGGCCGCTTCCTTCCCTCTTCCTTGCCTATCCCTTCCAATCTTCCCATCCCTCCACAAGGCCCCTGTTCAGCATAGCAGGTGAGGCCGCCTGGGTGAGGTACTGGTCATTCTCCCCAGTTGTATCCCACGACCAAGCGTCTGAATCTCCAGGACACTGCCCTTGAGGCGGTAGAGGTGGGATCCCTCGCTGAGTCCGAGGGAAAAGCCGAACCTGGAGGGTAAACAGATGATGATGATGATGATGAGTACACTTTGAACACCACGCTGTACTTTTACATGTTTACATGTTTTTAAGCACAGAATTTGCACTTACGTGCAAGGATTTTGAATCCACAGTAAGCAGATTTTTACCGAAAAGTAGAGAAATTGTCGAAGTTGGAAAAAAGGAATATTAGCCCATTTATAAGAGAGGGAGATGTGCGCGTTAAAATGATAAACGGTCAGTGGTAAAACACGGCTGGGTGAAAAGCTGCCTGTGTTTAACGGATGGCTGACACTTAGCAAACAGGTCGATCGACACATTAATAACGTCAAACAAGAGATATTCAAATGTGCTTTTCCTCAGCGTAGACTTTGGAAAATTGCACGATTCTGTTTAGTGAGTAAATCACCTGTCTTATAAAATATCCTCTAGTTGGTGGTGAATATAATAACTCTCCATGCCCCAAAGGCAGCAGTAATAAAAAGCTCACATTATTTGATGCTTGGTTGGATTTTTGAAACACATTTTGTTTTGTTCAACATCGTCTTTTACCGTGGCTCAGTAGCACAGTTCCACTCACCGCCTGTTTTTAATACCCGAAGGTACTTTCGATCATTATTTGACCGAGCTCGATAGCTGCAGTCGCTTAAGTGCGGCCAGTATCCAGTATTCGGGAGATAGTAGGTTCGAACCCCACTGTCGGCAGCCCTGAAAATGATTTTCCGTGGTTTCCCATTTTCACACCAGGCAAATCCTGGGGCTGTACCTTAATTAAGGCCACGGCCGCTTCCTTCCCACTCCTAGCCCTTTCCTGTCCCATCGTCGCCATAAGACCTATCCGTGTCGGTGCGACGTAAAGCAACTAGCAAAAAAAAAGATCATTATTTGGTTTTTAATTTAGAAATATTTTTTTGAATTGATGTCATTGCTGAAGTTTCAACCTCCGACTACAATACACTGTTCTTTGGCAGTGTTATCCAGTAGAATTCGACAGTCAGAAACATCCACAGTTATAGCCCTTCAAGCAAGCAACTCTATGTTGAAAATATCCTACGGATATGAGATACGAAGTTTAGGTAAATAAAATATAATAACGTACGTGAATATATTCTTTATTTACTCCTAAAAATTACAATCCTTTTCCTTACCATCGTTATCAGGTCGATTAGATTAGCAGGTTGCCTTTTTCTACCGCTACAAACCCTAATGTGAGTCAGTGCATTGTTTCACTTAAGCCCTTATAACGACATTCGGTGTGGACGTTTTTCAAAGTACACCAAGTCAAGACTAGCGTACGAACTCGCGAGAGAAACATCTCTAATAGAGGACCTGAGATGGAAATTCAATCTGCCCTGTACAGACAATTGGAAGAAACTGCGGTTAGAGATGGAGAAGAAAAAGGAGATATGGCCAGAGTTCTACTCGTCAGAGGCCATGATGAACAGAGCATGGACCGGCACAAACCAGGAGCTGAGACATTTTGTAAATTCCATGGCAGTCCATGGCTACCATCACAAAATCTGTAGGTCGAAGACATACCACGACCCGGACTCGATGTGGATATGTGAACTCTGTGGTAAACATTGTGACCGATATCACGTACTGTCGTGTAAAAATCGTGTGAAATCAATCATAGACCTCTGTATTGATTAATGTATCCTAATATTGCACAACTTGTGCGCAATAAAGTTTATATATAAAAAACAGTCCTGAAGGTATTGAATCAAGGAACACGTTACGGGAAGAATTATGTAAATAAGTTAATGTGGCTAGGATTTGAATCAAGAAGAAAACGAGTAAAAATAAAAGCGATTTTAGACTGTTTTTTCCGGAACTACATTTAGACCGGAAGTGATTTTCGTTTTTTTTTTTTTTTTAAAGTTTGATAGAGCTATCCAAGACTCACAATTTGAAACCTACCGAGCTCGATAGGTGCAGTCGCTTAAGTACGGCCAGTATCCAGTATTCGGGAGATAGTGGGTTCGAGCCCCACTGTCGGCAGCCCTGAAGATGGTTTTCCGTGGTTTCCCATTTTCACACCAGGCAAATGCTCGGGCTGTACCTAATTAAGGCCATGCCCGCTTTCTTCCCACTCCTAGCTCCTTCCTGTCCCATCGTCGCCATAAGACCTGTCTGTGTCGGTGCGACGTAAAGCAAATAGGAAAAAAATAATAAAAATAAAATTGAAACCTTTCCGGGGCCTTTATCCCTTCAAATTTCGACACAACCTGAACATTAAAAGTTCCATTTGAAATTATAGTATTGAGAAATAAAAGTTCGAACTGGACACTTAGAACTACCCTCAGTTTACAAATTGTTACAAAATATGTGCATAGAAGTTTTTAAGTACCGTTTCTCAACGAAAGTCGAGAACACATGAAAAACATTTTCATCTGCTTCTGGACCCCAGTTAATCACCACTGATCTGCATTGAGGGCGGTCACCCAGGTGGCAGATTCCCTATCAGTTTGTTTACTTAGCCTTTTGTTAAATAATTTCAAAGAATTTGGAAATTTCAGGAACATCTCCCTTGGTTAAATTATTCTAATCCCTAACTCCTTTTCCTATAAACGAATATTTGCCCCAATTTGTCGTCTTCATTTCCAACTTTATCTTCAGATTGTGATCTTTCCTACTTTCGGTACCGAGCTCGACAGCTGCAGTCGCTTAAGTACGACCAGTATCCAGTCATCGGGAGATAGTGGGTTCGAGCCCCACAGTCGGCAGCCCTGAAGATGGTTTCCCGTGGTTTCCCCTTTTCACACCAGGCAAATGCTGGGACTGTACATTAATTAAGGCCACGGTTTCCTTCCACTTCCTAGGCCTTTCTTATTCCATCGTCGCCATAAGACATCTGTGTCGGTGCGACGTAAAACAAAAAAACAAAAAAAAACCTACTTTCGGTCAAGCTTCTACTCGAGAGGTTAAAATGTCCAAATAAAACTTAATCACTTTTTTAAGTTGCTTCACATTGCACTCACACAGATAGATCGTATGACGACGATGGGGTAGAAGAGGGCTAGGAGTGGGAAGGAAGTGACTGTGGCTTTAATTAAGGCACAGCCACAGCATTTGCCTGGTGTGAAAATTGGAAACAGCAGAAAACCATCTTCAGGGCTTCCGACAGTGGTGTTCGAACCCACTATACTATGCAAGCTCACAGCTACGCGACCCTAACCGCACGGCCAACTTGCTGGGTAATTTCATTTCCACGCCACACTAGACCACCCGCAATATTACCAACATATTGCTTCAATGAAAAGTAACTGTACCCGGCTGAGTGGCTCAGACGGTTGAGGCGCTGGCCTTCTAACCCCACCGTGGCAGGTTCAATACTGGCTCAGTCCGGTGGTATTTGAAGGTGCTCAATTACGCCAGCCTAGTGTCAGTAGATTTACTGGCATGTAAAAGAACTCCGGCACCTCGGCGTCTTCGAAAACCGTAATAAGTCGTTAGTGGGACGTAAAGCCAATAACATTATAATTAAGAGTAACTGCAGTTACAGTGTATAATTAGCCTCTTATTTCCTGAGTTGTAATTGCCAAATATATTACAGTTTTAGCAGGGATGTAGTTCATTACTTAACGAAAATACAGTTTCTTGTTATTTCTGTAACCTGTACAAATGTAAGCCGGCCCCGTGGTGTAGGGGTAGCGTGCCTGCCTCTTACCTGGAGGCTCCGGGTTCGATTCCCGGCCAGGTCAGGGAGTTTTACCTGGACCTGAGGGCTGGTTCGAGGTCCACTCAGCCTACGTGATTACAATTGAGGAGCTACCTGACGGTGAGATAGCGGCTCCGATCTAGGAAGCCAAGAATAACGGCCGAGAGGATTCGTCGTGCTGACCACACGACACCTCGTAATCTGCAGGCCTTCGGGCTGAGCAACGGTCGCTTGGCAGGCCAAGGCCCTTCAAGGGCTGTAGTGCTATGGTTTTTTTTTTGTACAAATGTGACACTGAAGATGTTGGTGCAACACCCAGCTTCAGATACCACCAGCCGCCACTGCCTATTATGTTTTATGGACGTTACATATTTAAGTACGTATTCCACTGATATTTACTACATTTAATGTACATATTTCCTGCAACATAAAAATCCAGGCCCTATTTGATAACTGAATGAATATGCTGAGGTCTGCAATAAAATTCCAAGATATTTAAATTTGTTTACAATTTGCAGTGATTTCTTGTGTAGCGATAGTATGGCATTGACCGAAATCTTTCCCCCTATCCTGAATGCCGTTTGTACGGGCCTTTAAAAAAAAAACCATTTATGTGTACGTCGTTCTGCTCCACCCTTATATGGTCTGCATATACGAGTACTTGTTCTGCTGGCTTAGTAAGGCACAACAAAGGAATAGTAGCATGCTACCGTATTCGATATTGTTTTGCTTTGTACGTCTGATGTAATAAGACGTGATTCAGCAATCAGCACCTGTGTATCGTGGTTCAAGTCCGAAGGTTGTCCTCACTGACTTGGCACATTACGTCTAAGGACCAGTGCGAGAAGAAATGTTGAGCCATTTCGTCGACACATAGCTCCAGATAGAAAGTTTGTCTTACCGAGGGCTTTTGAGCTGTTTCAGCTAACCCCGAACTGAGCGCGCGAGTCAACACAGTGCCATCTTGTAACAGAGTATGCGTGTGACGTCACATTTTAGCACAAATTTTGACTTACTTTGAAGCGCTATTTCTTGAAATTTTCATTTTTTTATGTTTTTTTTTTTACAAAAAGTAGCCTACTCTTTTATCTATAAATATTGATACATTGAACATAATCGTAAGTTCCCTCGGCGATATACGGTTTCTACCCAAACACTAAAAGCGTCTTAATTTTTTTTTATATTTCTACGTCGGTAGATGCAAAGTGGGTCTCAAACCATAAGTGGCCACGGCTGGTCCGTGGTACAGCAGCTCTGCACTCCGACCGGCCAACCGAGCAGAGGAAGGGTGGCCACGGCTCTACCGTGGCTCTACGCCTCTGCATTCGGGAGACGGGACAGGGCTGGACCTCACGGCTGGTCCGTGGTACAACAGCTCTGCTCTCCGACCGGCCAACCGAGCAGAGGAAGGGTGGCCACGGCTTTACCGTGGCTCTACGCCTCTGCATTCGGGAGACGGGACAGAGCTAGACCCAACCGTCGGCTGTCCTGAGAATGGTTTTCCATTCTCCTGCACTAAGGCGAATGCCGGGAGAGTTCCTAGTATATGCCACGGCCGCCAATCCCCTCACCTTCTCCGCACATCTCCTTCACCGTAACAAATCTCCCAGCCTGAGAGACGGCGTCACCGTCTAAGAGGCCCGCCTCCCCCTTCAGGGGAGGAATGAAAACATTCTAGTAGTAGTTTGCTTTTCAAGTACATGTTGTGGAGGAACATACGTTTACGTTATAAGCTCATCGATATTACACGCGAGAGGAGGAATATACCGTCGGGGGGTCTGCCTTACAAGGGCTGCACTCGGTTAGAAATAGCCACAAAACCTCCTATGAGATAATATTTTTGGAGATATACTGACTCGCAGCACATACATTATGAAGAGTGAGAATGCCTTGACAATTCTTCTTCTTCTTCTTCTTCTTCTTCTTCTTCGTTTTGCTTCATGACTGAGGCGTCGTGACTATCATAATATTCAGCCCTCTAGCCGATGAACCATACTCCGCCATTCTTCCCTATCTAAAGCTTTCAATGTGGTTGCTCTGAGAGAACACTGTAGGGGGCCGTTCACCATGTCAATCCATCGCGTTGGTACTCGTCCTCGTTGTCTGGTTCCCTGGACTTTGCCCTCAACAATCAGCTTTTGAAGACTACCATCTCGGCGCATTATATGTCCAAAGTAGCGTACAATCCGTTGAGAGACCTTACACGATAGACGAACTTTTATCTGAAGTTGGTTCAGGATTGATGTGTTCGTGCGATGAGCTGTCCAAGGAAACCTTAACATTTTCCTCCAGCACCACATTTCAAAGCTTTCTATCCGTTCACGATCACGTTTGAGGATGGTCCACGTTTCTGCACCATACAAGAAGACTGAGAAGACTAGAGATTCAACGAGCTTCTTTTTTGTATTGATGGTGATGTTATTATCTTTCCAGATCTTCCGCAGAACGGATCATTGCTACCTTGCCTTGACAAGAGTCACACAATATTGCACCTTAGATGACAGAACCTTACAGACCAAAGTTCTAAGCTAAAATATTTCACATAGGAGATTTTGTCCCGGCAGCGACGATACGTAGTCGTATCTCGTTTGGAACTTCCTCGAACTTAATAACACACGCTGTACATAGATCTAGCCGTTCCTATTCATTTATTACTGTAGCAACGCGAGTTCCAAACTGAAACGCCACGTTATCGTATAACCTACACTCACCAGGGGCTTGTAACTTTCGTTTAAGTATTTTTCTCTTTTCATATTCTACAAACGCTGTGACTTTTTAAATTCAGTACTTTGGAGATCATTATTCAACTGTCTTGTTGAAAGCCCTAGTGTTTACTAATGGGATTCCGCACGTTCCATGGCCTGCTGGCCAGCCAAGACCAGGAAGCTGAAGCACACACTGGCGCCATACCAACACCCGGCAGTGGCGGCAAGTAGGGAGGGGGCAATTCGTGGAGAAAAAATAGTTGTTAATTCCATTTTAACCGCCTGAAACTACGAATTATATTTTAAAAAAGGAATTTGCGCAAACTCTGTTGTCTTTTGAGATATTACTTTCCTTTAATTTCTTTCATTATTACGAAAAATAGTTAGCGGAAATACCCACAAAATGTTCATTGCGACTAACCGAATGAAATGGAAGTGGCGTATGGCTTTTCGTGCGGGGAGATCCCAGGACGGGTCTTTTGATTCGACGCCCGTAGGCGATCTACGCGTCGTGATGAGGATGAAATGATGATGAAGACAACACATACACCCAGCCCCCATGCCAGGGAAATTAACCAATGATGGTTAAAATTTCCAACCCTACCGGGAATCGAACCCGGGACCCCCGTGACCAAAGGCCAGCACGCTAACCATTTAGCCATGCAGCCGGACACTAACCGAATTGTACAGCGCCACAGCAAGTAGTGGAGCACCTGGCGAGTTGGCCGTGCGGTTAGGAGCGCGCAGCTGCGAGCTTGCATCCGAGAGATAGTGGGTTCGGTTCGAATCCCACTGTAGGCAGCCCTGAAGATGGTTTTCTGTGGTTTCCCATTTTTACACCAGGCAAATGCTGGGACTGTACCTTATTTAAGGCCAAGGCCGCTTCCTTCCAAATCCTAGGCCTTTCCTACCCTATCGTCGCCATAAGACCTATCTGTGGCGGTGCGACATAAAATCGCTAGCAAAAAAAAAGTAGAGGAGCAGTAGCGGCGATTACGGGGGGCGAGGGGGTGCAATAACCCCCCCCCCCCCCTACTTTGTGGAGGTAACATTACGGTTTTATTCCATTTTAGTCGGCTGAAATTAGGAATATTTTAAATAAAGGCAATTTATAAATGTCCTGTTGTCTTTTCAGCTTATTCTTTCTTTTATTTTCTTTAATTATTAACACAATTATTAGCTGAAATACGCACAAAATGTCGTTCTTCGCTGCTAACCGATTTGTATAGCGCCACAGCAAGTAGTGGAGACTTTGCATGTCCTGTGAGGAAGGGTAGTAGGGGTATATTTTTCTGCCAAGGCCATGAACACTGTAGTGCTTGCCTGCTTGCCTCTTACCCGGAGGCCCCGGGTTCGATTCCCGGCCAGGTCAGGGATTTTTACCTGGACCTGAGGGCTAGTTCGAGGTCCACTCAGCCTACGTGATTAGTATTGAGGGGCTACCTGACGGTGAGATAGTGGCCCCGGTCTAGAAAGCCAAGAATAACGGCCGAGAGGATTCGTCGTGCTGACTCCACGGCGTCTCGTTATCTGCAGGCCTTCGGGCTGAGCAGCGGTCGCTTGGTAGGCCAAGGCCCTTCAAGGGCTTTAGTGCCATGGGGTTTGGTTTCTTAGTGAGTAGTCAAATACTAAATGACTTTTTAATTGTATAATCTCGCTGTACTTTAACGAGTATTTAATTGTAATATGTGTGTAAATGTGTTTGATGAAAGTTCACTGTATAGTTTTGAATCAAAATCTCAAAAACTATTATTAACGCACTTACGTTAAAAATTACCACTTTTTAGGTCCTTTTTCAGTCGCTCTCCACCCTCCGCCCCCCTCCCAGCCAGCTATATCCTACAAGCACGGTTATTTTTCGTTGTCTGTACATTCTTTTGCCCCTTCATCGTTAATTCCCATTCTCCTCTGCTGTACTGGAGAACCGCGGAGCATTGTGTAGCATGTTCTACGACGAAGGGTGGACAGGCCAATGTGATCCGCTTACCGCGCACATTCGTTCAGTCTGGCAGTCCCACTCAGTTCAGTTCTATCTGGTGTATATTACTTTGCTAATCTGTAGTCAAATACTGAATGGTTTTTAAATTGTAAAATCACGCCGTACTTCTATTTAATTGTAATACATGCGTAATTCTTCTTAATCTTATTCTTCTTCGTCGTTTGGGCCTACTGAGGACAATGGGACTCGTAACTTCTCGTCACTTGGCCTTCTGTTTTCTCCTCTTCCAGTACTCCAAAATGTTCTGCCTGTGAACCAGCTTTCTTACCTCCGTCCACATGAGTTTGCTGGTCCCTGTGTTCCTCCTATTCGCAAGTGACGTTGGGAAAATTCCCCGCTGGATGGTTTGACGAAACTGTGGGCGATCATGTATGGACTCATGTGGGATCCCCAGTTGTTCCGACTTGATCGAAGAGATCCCTTCCCTCTACCTGCGACAGCGAAGATCCTGTTGGTAAGTCTGCAGGGGTTCATGCGGGTTGTGCCAAAATCTGTAGATGTCTTCCTATTTCCTTACGGGTTCCAATAGTCTCCCCAGGATCTTACTTTCTTTGAGTTCTAGTTTTCTGAGAGAGCTTTTCCTGGTCATCACGAGAAACTCAGAGGCGTAATTATTGTTCTTTTGGTGAACGTTTTTTGTATAACATTATTATGACCGCATTTAATAATGTTATTTGTTTAACGTCCCACTAACTACTCTTTTACGGTTTTCGGAGACGCCGAGGTGCCGGAATTTAGTCCCGCAGGAGTTCTTTTACGTGCCAGTAAATCTACCGACACGAGGCTGACGTATTTGAGCACCTTCAAATACCACCGGACTGAGCCAGGATCGAACCTGCCTAGTTGGGGTCAGAAGGCCAGCGCCTCAACCGTCTGAGCCACTCAGCCCGGCATGACCGCATTTAAACTGGTAGACCGTCAACCTTTACATCTCTGTTTAAATTCGCTCAGAGAGTAACAAAAACTTACCATTTTATACATTTTTTTTCAACTTTACCTCTAACCCCCCTCTCCTCTCTGCTATAACCATCAGTTCCGGGTACATTTTGTTGTAAAAATAGTGTATGCCCCCCCCCCCTTCACTTCTAATTACCAATCGGCGTTACTGACACCCGGGTTCTTCGCGTAGTTGACGAGTGTTTAAGAAGGGCTTCTGCCCAGGTGGCAGATTTTCTGTCAGTTGTTTACCTAGTCTTTCCTTAAATGATTTCAAAAAATTTGGAAATTTATCAAACACCTCTCTTGATAAATTATTCAAATCCATAATTTCTCTTCCTATAAACAAGCATTTGCCCCAGTTTGTCCTCTTTCCTACTTTTAAAAGATCCGCTCTTATTCGTTTAGTAATGTCATTCCACGCCATCTCTCCATTGACAGCTCGGAACATACCACTTAGTCGAGCAGCTCCTCTCCTTACTCCCAAGTCTACACGGGATGTTAAGTCCTGTTGCAAGTTTCACCACGAGGAAAAGTCCTATTTGTTGTAAATTAATGTTGACAGGATGAAAGTACCTTATGGGGATTACTGTTTGTCTCTGAAGTTCTTGTTCATCCAATCATGACCGTGGCTCGCTGGTTCCAGTAAAGATTTTGTATGATGCGGATATCTTTTATGTCTTACCGCTTCTGCTGGAGAATCTCGATCAGTTCTACAATTTTGACTCTGTCGAATGACTTCTCATAATCAATGAAACATTATAAAATACATCTTTGCGTTGTTCGCGGCATATTTAAAGGAACATCATTAAGCAAGCTATATGGCGTGAGGTGGCTATTGCGTCATCCACTCGCCCAGATACGGGCTAGCGATTGAGGCTCGCATTGTACAAATGACCGGATCGTCTCCGAATTTTGAAACGAAGGAAGGAAGGAAGGGAGGAAGGAAGGAAGGAAGGAAGGAAAGAAGGAAGGAAGGAAGGAAGGAAGGAAGGAAGGAAGGAAGGAAGGAAGGAAGGTAGTAGGTCTTTGCACATTACACTCAGTTTCCATTTACTGCAGTTTGGGCAGTGAATATTCATAAATCCTACGATCCAACGAGTTTCACTGAATTTAGGTCCCAGGCAGTCGGCTATAGAATGTTCTTATGCTGCTTTGTCACTGGTAAATGAAAGACTGAAGATTTGAACTCGGATTATATATCAGCTAAATGACTGAGAATTATTTGAAATACACCTCATTGGTTGGTAGACTGATTTCTAGTTTTGTCGTACGTTATGTTATTGCTTGAATGCAATCAATAAACAGCAATTTCTTGCATTGAAAATATATATATTTTACAAGTTGCTTTATGTCGCACCGATACAGATAGGTTGTATGGCGATGATGGGACAGGAAAGAGCTAGGAGTGGGAAAGAAGCAGCTGTGGCCTTAATTAAGGTACAGACCCAGTATTTGCCTGGTGTGACCATGGGAAACCACGGCAAACCATCTTCAGGGCTGCCAACAGAGGGGTACGAACCCACTATCCCCGAATACTGGATACTGGCCGCATTTAAGCGATTGCAGCTATCGAACTCGGTACATTGAAAATGAAAGCGAATCTAATGTAAAGCATAAAAAGAAAGACACTTTCTTATAAGTATTTAAAAACACGAGTAGCATTCCGACAAGGTTGAGCGTCAGGTTTGATAACCTGCCTAAGAGAATTTCATAGCCACTTTCAGCTAATTTATGTGTCCACACTCTTGCAGCTCCCATATTTCTTTCAAGAACTCGTCCGCACAGTGCTGTTAAGTCTTACAACACCTGTCCAACGACTCAAAAACCGGCTCTCTAATTTTCTTACTGTGACGTATCAGGCCGATAAAATATGTACGGCAGTGAGGAGAGAACATCAACATTAAGAAACTTATCTCAGACACATTTGTTGTTGTAACTTCATGTAAATTTTGTGTAATTTTCTGTCTAATGTTGGTGTAATTTCAGTGTTAAGTTAGTCGCGAGTCACTGTGCCTTTCAACCTACTGTAAATCGTAGTGTTTTGGAGGGACAAAATTCCGGCACCTCGGCATTTCCGAAAATCATCAACAAAGCAGTTAGTGGGAAGTAAACCAATAAACCAATAACATGATTATTACGGTATTGGGATATTTAAGATATGTGTGCACTGTCGGCAGCCCTGAAGATGGTTTTCCGTGGTTTCCCATTTTCACACCAGGCAAATGCTGGGGCTGTACCTTAATTAAGGCCACGGCCGCTTCCTTCCCACTCCTAGCCCTTCCCTGTCCCATCGTCGCCATAAGACCTATCTGTGTCGGTGCGACGTAAAGCAACTAGCAAAGGAAAAAAAAGATATATGTGAATTTGTATACTAATAAGACAAAAGTGATAGCCATTACCACACATTCTTATGAATAATTATGGGGACAGGTGGATTACTGAGGACTTGGACCCGGTTTTAGAGATCCGTGCAAGAATAGAAATGGCTCGTGCTAGCTTTCTGAAAATGAGGAATCTACTGCGTGACAAGGTTTTTTTTTGCTAGTGGCTTTACGTCGCACCGACACAGATAGGTCTTATTATGGCGACAATAGGATAGGAAAGGATTCAGAGTGGGAAGGAATCAGCCGTGGTCTTAATTAAGGTACAACCCCAGCATTTGCCTGGTGTGAAAATGGGAAACCACGGAAAACCATCTCAAGGGTTGCTGACAGTGGGATTCGAACCCACTATCTCCCGGATGCAAGCTCACAGATGCGCGCCCCTAACCGCACGGCCAACTCGCCCGGTGTGTGACAGAAGCCTCAACTTGGAGTCACGCCACAACTATGTATATTCAGCGCTTCTTTACGGCGCTGAAACATGGACTCTGAAATGTAACACCATTAAGATAATGAAAGTCTTCGAGATGTGGGTGTTCCCAAGGGTGTTACGGACTCGTGGACTGACTACATCTCCAATGCTGCCGTACACAGACGCATGAGAAGGGAATTGATGTGTACAATCAAGAAAAGAAAGTCAGACTACCTTGGGCATATTATGAGGAATGAGAAGTACAACCTACTAAAACTGATCATGCAGAGTAAAAGTGATGGACGCAGAGGTCGCGGTCGTAGGAAACGCGCTTGGCTGTGGACAGGGCCGATGACCTCGATGTTAGGCCCCTTTAAACAACAAGCATCATCATCATCATCATCATCAGGCTGTGGACAGACTTCGCTGTGATTGTGGCCAACGTTCAGTAATGGAGAAGGCACCACAAGAACAAGTGAATTTATATGTGTGTCGTAATAAACTATTATGCTACATTGCCTCTAATGTTTTAGTTTATTTCTTACCGGGCGAGTTGGCCGTGCGGTTAGGAGCGCGCGGCTGTGAGTTTGCATCCGGGAGATAGTGCGTTCGAATCCCACTGTCGGCAGCCCTGAAAATGGTTTTCCATGGTTTCTCATTTTCACACCAGGCAAATGCTGGGGTTGTACCGTAATTAAGGCAACGGCCGCTTCCTTCCAACTCCTAGGCCTTTCCTATCCCATCGTCGCCATAAGACCTGCCTCTGTCGGTGTGACGTAAAGCCACTAGAAAAAAAGAAGTTTATTTCTTTGGCTTTCGGTCATATTAGCCACACGGCCAGCACAATACAACACAGTAAAATTACTTAAAAAATAAGGGATATTATAGTAATTATTAATAATCTTGACCATAATGGCCAGTATTGGGTCCGTATTGACTTAATCACAGTAAATAGAGAGATGGATGATCCGCCTCGTCAATACTATGTGCTTTTTCTTTTATATTTACATTTCACATTTACATTATATCTACTACATGTTTCTACCGAACTCGATAGCTGCAGTCGCTTAAGAGCGGTCAGTATCCAGTATTCAGGAGATAGTAGGTCGAACCCCACTGTCGGCAGCCCTGAAAATGGTTTTCCGTGGTTTCCCATTTTCACACCAGGTAAATGCTGGGGTTGTACCTTAATTAAGGCCACGGCCGCTTCTTTCCCACTCCTAGCCCTTTCCTGTCCCAACGTCGCCATAAGACCAATCTGTGTCGGTGCGACGTAAAGCAACTAGCAAAAAAAAAAAAAAAAAAAAAGTAGCCTACATATTTCTAGAATATGCACATTCTCTTCTTCAGCGAATTAGGTTAAAATTCGTGTAGGCCCTATACAATAAGACCTAATGAAAATGGGGGCCCCCTTTAATAAAAAATCAACACATAGTATTGACTAGGCGGATCATCCATCTCTCTATTTACTGTATTATAGTAATTGTTGAATCGTCATCATCATCATCTCAATCGTAAGGTTGGTGAATAACATGCATGTCTTCATAACGTTCCTTTTCTTTGGCCAACAGCTCAAATGGTATTAGGCGTCTCTGTCTTTAATGCTGTCTATAAATTGTACTCTAGGTCTTACTTTGCTCTTTCTACCTTCTACTTTCCCTTCAGACAGAATGATCCACAAGTCAGAATTACGAAACAACTGGCAGATAAAGCTACGTTTTCTCCTCAGGTTTATCCAAGGTGCGTGTCTCGTTTGTTCTTTTCAGAACGTACTCGTTTGCAACTCTGTCAGTCCAAGGTATTCTTAGGAGTCAACGCCAGCACCATATCTCAAATGTCTAATTGTCAATACTTCCAGTTTTCACAAGGCCCGTAGCGTACAACACTCCATACATAACATTTTACGAAGTGTTCTCTTACTTCCACTTCTTGTTGGAGAAAGGTTCCTTCGCCTGTGCAGTTCGAGTGTTTACTTCTCTCGTATATTTTAATGTTGAAAACAATACTTAGCAGACAAAGTAGCGGTCTCCATACTACGAGGTGAGGTAAGGTAAGGTAAGGGTGTATTCTGCCCAAAGGCAGGTCCGAACCTCCGCAGAGGTGTGCCTGAGCCGGAGTTTACGTACGGAAGGGTGGCCAGTTCCTTTCCGCTCCTCCATTCCCTTACCCCCCACCAACAGCGCGTGGTAACCCATCCAGATCTTGAGCACGCCTAATGTTTCTTAACTTCGGAGATCTCACGGGATCCGGTGTTTCAACAAGGCTACGGCCGTTGGCCCATACTACGAAAAAGGTAAAATTAAGCCATTTCCTCAATTATGCCGAAAGTTGAAGGGCTAAAGGTTTCAAACTGTGAGTCTTTGATAGCTCTATCAAACTAAAAAACAAATTTTGAAAAAATCATCTCCGGCCTAAATGTAGTTCCGGAAAATCGCTTGTTGCTTAACTCGTTTCTTTTTTAATCAAATCCTAGCCAAATTAACTTATTTACATATTCCTTCTGTAATGTGTTCCTTCGTTCAATACCTTTAGGCTTTTTGATTATTGAAAAATGTCCACACCGAATGTAGTTATAAGGGCTTAAGTGAAACTCTATATTGACTCACATTAGCGCTTGTTGTGGTACATAGGTGAAACAAGGCATTGACTCACATTAGCGCTCGTAGTGTTAGAAAACGGCCAACTACTAATCTAATCAAGCGGATAACGATGATTAAGATGATAATAATAATAATAATAATAATAATAATAATAATAATAATAATAATAATAATAATAATAATAATAATAATAATAATTCCGTGTGGCTATTTCTAACCGGATGCAGCCCCTGTAAGGCAGACCTTCCGTTGTTGGTGGGCGGCATCTGCCATTTGTAGGAAACTGCGTGTTATTGTGGTGGAGGATAGTGTTATGTGTGGTGTGCGAGTTGCAGGGAAGTTGGGAACACCACAAACATCCAGCCCCCGAGCCACTGGAATTAACCAATTAAGGTTAAAACCCCCAATCCGGCCGGGAATCGAACCCTGGACCCTCTGAACCGAAGGCCAGTACGCTGACCATTCAGTCAACGATTCGGACATTAAGAAAGTGACTGTAATTTTTAGGAATAAATAAAGAATATATTACTTTATTATATTTACCTAAAATATGTAGCTCATATCCCTAGGATGTTTTCAACAGTCAGTTCCTTGCCTGAAGGATTTTGTGGATTTTCCGTTAGATGTGATCAGACTTCTTTGATATTTAAATTCCAATTGTTGAATAATAATTTGAATATTTAAGATATCTGTGAATTACTATATGATTGTGTCGTAATAAATTATTATGCTACATTGCATCTAACAGTTTAATTAACAAGAAAGTCTCGGCTGTCGTTTGCAGTACTCTACCAGTTGGCAAAGGAAACCTGATCTCTGTTGGGCGTCTATGTCGGAGGAACACCAAATGTGTCACTAGAGATATTTTACAACCGACATCGTACGACATGGAGTGTCGAATGGACATTTTTCCGCCCTTCAAAAATTCGACTACCTCTATTAGGTTTGAACCCGCGATCTTGCCACTAATCCATAGAAAGGGCTATTTTTGAAGAAATTAGTAAGCCAAAGAGGACATTTGCGTAAACATTTTTAAAACAAATTTCATTAGATTTTATAATGTTCATAGTTCATTCTTTTGGATTATCTCATATAAGACAATTGGTAGAACATTCATTTTGATTAAAAAAATAAAAATGTAAACAAGAGAAATTAGGTTTTGTTTTATTTCACTATTTTTGAAAAAAATAGTTAAAATTGTGTAAAAGTTACCGGCATTGTCTGAAATTCAGGTATTTTGTTTTGGCAAAGCTGAAAAGTCGCTAACTCGGCAACGATGGACCGTAGGGCACATGTTAACCGGGACTTCTTGTGTTGTTTTGCGCTGTACTATCCACCCCCGATTAATTCCGACATGTTTGGAGACACTGTGCACGGGGTCTATCATATAAATCCAGACCGAGCGCAAGGTGTTTGCACTCTGCGTTACAGCAGCTGCCTCAGCCCAACGTTCATCGCGCGCGGCCGCCCTGCTTTAAGCGTGTATATATTCTTATATAAAACCATATAAAAGATGCAGGAAGTGTCGTCCTTTATAATGAGGGACTTCATAAACACTATTAGGATTTTCTGCACACCAACAGTGAGAGTTATGACTGTTCACACGACCCTTAAGTTGAAACCAGGCCTCATCCGAAAAGAACACAAGCTTTGGGTCGAATAAACAACCATTCCAATGATGCAATATACCACTCACAATATCTCACTCTTGTGGCTGGATCAGCAGGTGTTAAACAATGGGCCCGTGTACACTTGTACAGTTTGATGTGTAACAGCTTTGTAGCTCTGTGTGCAGAAGAAACCGAAACCCCTACTAGTTGTGGTAATTTTGTGAGTGGTTTAATCGGTTACCGTTCAAGATTCGCATCAATGTTATCTAGCTTTTCCTCTGTTTAAACTGTTCGTGCGCGCGCATGTTTTTATTGAGCACTATTTTAAATTTATTTACAATTACGTGAATCTATGTTCATGTTCATGAAAGTCGCACTTCACCAGGAAACTGCTGAACAAATGCATCGCGTACCCGTCGAGCCGACTCGTACTCAAACTAACTTTTACATACGAAAGTAGTGTGTTGCAATGAGAACTGTCTCACCATGTTAACAATTGAGATTCAGACTGGCGACTGATGCTTCCAAGGTCAAGAACTGTGTGCGCGCCTCCCGTACAGCTGCTGAGGTCTCGGAGAATAGAAACACTGCAGGACGGTCTGTGTTTTTATGAGTGACCCTGTGTACTGCGATTGAATGGAGAAAGTAAAACAAGCACGCTTGTAGGAAGTGGAGTTCCGAGCTTTATCAGTTCGTGAACAATACTGTTCAAGCTATGCTAAGTACTGTACGGTTCACATCTGTTATGCACTGCGGTTCAACATTCCCACGTTAATCCGATGAAGATGGTTGGCATAACATTCGCGTCCGTGTCGTTGAATAGGAGCCAGTATCTTCTCCTGACCCTGTTGATTTGTGGATATCACGATCTGTGCTCTTGTTTAGGTGTCTGAATGGTTACGTGCCAGATGCGACCCGGTCATTATCGTGCCAATAGCGACCGAGCGGATAAGCACCGTGCCGCATGCGACCCATCAATCACTTACAATTGATCTGCATTAAGGGCTGTCACCAAGTGGCAGATTGCTTATAAGTAGCTAACTTTGTCTTTTCTAAAATAAAGGTCTGACACCGTTGTTAGCAGGTTCGAGTGCCATTGGTCGAAAGAAAAATATAATAATGTTGCTGGCTTTACGTCCCAGTAACTACTTTTATGGTTTCAGGAGACGCCGAGGTTGCGGAATTTAGTCCCGCAGGACTTATTTTACGTGCCAGTAAATCCACCGACACATAGCTGACGTATTTGAGCATGTTCAAATACCACCGGACTGAGCCAGGATCGAACCTGCCAAGTTGGAGTCGGAAGACCAGCATCTCAACCGTCTGAGACGTCTGAGCCACTTAGCATGGATGAAAAAAAAATCACCATCAGAATGTTGGCCGGCAGGGTAGGAAAGTTTGTGGTAGACAGTTTCTAATCACTAGATTGCATGCCATAGGCTGGGATTCAAATCCAAACCTTTTCGCAGTGTTCAAATGGAGTGAGGGGATATGATGCTGTTGACAGTGATTCGGCCGTCGGATGGCGACGTAAAGCATTGAGCAGACCCCTTGGTATTATTCGAGAGGAATAGGCTACGTGCCGAAACCTGGTTTCATCTCTCCCTACTTCATTATCATAATCCCACATCCTGACGCGCAGGCCGCCCAAGGGGGTCAGGTAGAAAGACCTGCACCAGGCAAGCCGAACACGTCCTTGGACACTCCTGGTATTAATAGGACACGATAAATAAGTAGGCCTAAGTCGTAAATAATTTCAGAGAATTAGGATCTTTTCTTTTGCTAGTGGTATTACGTCGCACCGACACAGACAGGTCTTAAGGCGACGATGGGATAGGAATGGAAAGGAAGCGGCCCTGGTCTTAATTAAAGTACAGCCCCAGCATTTGCCTGGTGTGAAAATGGGAAACCGCGGAAAATCATCTTCAGGGCTGCCGACAGTGGGATTCGAACCTACTATCTCCCGGATGCAAGCTCAGGGCCGCGCGCCTCTAACCGTATGGCCAACTCGCCCGGTAAAGACGTAAACACATCACCATGTTTCGTATTGTAAAACGAGTTTCCCCCAGAAATGTTATGTAAAGTAGGGGCAGTAGTTGCTTATAGGACTTACTGAAATGGCATTGCACTTCGGTTAGCTCACCTTATCTTGGGTGATGACACAACTTATCAAATGACAATTTGTTTGTCAACGCCGGTCGCATCCGGCACGGTTACAGATTATGCGGTCGGTAGTGGCACGGGTCGCATGCGGCACGGTCGCATCTGGCACGCCACCGTCTGGGTATGGCTCTGTAATCTCCTGTACTTGGCACGGGGATGTACGGATGTAACACCAGCTGTTTCCGGCTGGTTGCGATTTTTATCGGTGAAGTTCAAGGATAAGAACTTGGTCTATTAAAACAGGTGCTACATGCTGTTCCCACCGCGGCCAATTATTCATGCTAAGAATTCACTAGAGTGAAGAGTTAAGAGTTTCGTGGTAATGAAAGTATTTAACAAGCGGTGTTGCGGTGTCGTTTCTACTGTGCAATTAATTTGTTAATCGAGGCTGGGATTGGAAAGGGAGGAGCCATGGTCTAAACATTAACCCCCTGTGGAAGGGGACGTAAAGTACATACACGGTATCCCCTAATGGTCGTAAGGTGTAGGCTAACAGACAATTGAACATGGAAGGTAGAAACCACTGCTAAGGATATGAGTTGACCTGAAACTGATTAAATATTAAAGACTGCACAAAAAGAAGGTAAATGTACAGACACCAGTTGTCCTATAATTTTATTTATATACAGGATGAGTCACGTAACATTACCACCGGTAGTACTTCATAAACAACAAAGAACTTTCACAGATAGAATGTTAGAAGAGGCTAGGGTGATCATTTGTTGAAGGAAGAAATGAGGGACAAGACAATCAAGAAAGGGAGGACATTCAACAATTTTGGGGGACGGCTGCATTTTAAAGCGACAAAACTGTAAAATTGTTAAAAGCACTGTGTTACCCGTTTCTCTCTCTTTTTTTTTGACAAAATTTACAAAAGTTTACAAAACGCCTTGTGGACGTTACTCCAACAAGGAGGTAGGGGAGACCGGGGCATGTTGTTACAATTTTTGGTTTTCATTTTTTTAAATTTTAAGGTGAATAGTAAATGAAATTTCAATTTTGCTGATAGAAGGAACAAACTTTTATCATAAGAATAGCAGTTGAAAAATTCTAGAACATGCACACATTTGTCAATAAGATACATTATTATCAGATTAGGTATTCTGTAACAACATGCCCCACAGCGGGGCAGGTTGTTACATGCGAGGGGCACTTTGTTACATAGAGTAAAATGTCACTGAAAATATGATAAATATTTATAATTTTCATTTTAAATTCAAAATATGTTTAGCCCATTCATTAAATATAACATAATTATCTGTTCAGTCTTATCCTTGGCTTTGACAATATGAAAGTGACTTAGGTATGAGCGATGCTAGTAATGTCATTCCTTATGCAGCCAGTCCCTGCTATGAATGGTGTGAAAATGTTGCTCATCAGGTCAGTTGGTGCATGCATTTCAGTGGGCTTGGCAGACTGATATGTTTGTGACTCCTGGCTCGGTGAGAAAAGCAACGGTAAACTACCTCACTCCTCATTTCCCTTGTACGCCTCTTCAGTGATGCCTAGGCCATCCATGACAGCTGATGGCGGAGTTGTTGAGGATCCAACCAGGCTTATGGCTTAGGACTGACCGTACATACACAATTAATATCATAAGTTATCACCTGTCCCTATGACCTAATTAAAATCATTTTAAACCAATACTCTACTAGTTTATAATGGTCTGAGCTGAAGTTTATTCACGTAGCCTACAGTGAAGACAAAAAATATGAAAAAATGCCCCTCTAAAATTATTTATGTCGCAAAGATGCCGTAATGCTGAATTTCCATCTTCTAATGTTTCTGGTAATTTGAGACTATCTGTGCTAATGGAAACTGTGGATCTACTTGAGCCAGGCTTGTTCCACGAAGAATCGTTACATGTATCAACGTGCCCCGCGTGGTAAGTAACAACTAGCCCCAGTAGCCGCCATCTTATATTTTGTGCTACAGTTAATCACAGAGGAAAGATAGAATTATCTTACATTAGAAAACTAAGGCTTATGTCTGAGGGTTTAAATCACAAACAGAAAAAAATCTGTCTACCTGTATATTTGATCACGTGGTTAAAGATCGGAAAGGTGCAAGACGCTGCCTAAACACACAGCGAAAATAAACTTTTCCATTTTAAAAATTTCACAGATCCACACGCAGCCTGAGACTCCCTTGGATTGTGAGGGACGGCAAGGTCAACACATTATATGGAGAGGGGTGCGCTGCTCCTATTGGTTTTTTCAAAAAGATGTTTGTAACAACCTGCCCCTGTAACAACTAGCCCCGGTCTCCCCTAAGTATGCCGTGTTGGTTTCTGACTTTACGTTATATGCACATACGCGTTTATTTTTCCCTTTTGCCTTCTCGGGTTTAATTGATGGCTTTTTTGTGACGAAGTAGAAGTACAGAAATTACTATCCGAAGCCAAATACATTCAAAATTACAAATGAAATGGCGTATGGGTTTTAGTGCCGCGAGTGTCCCAGGACAAGTTCGACTCGCCAGATGCAGGTCTTTCGACATGACACCCGTAGGCGACCTGCACTTCGTGATGAGGATGAAAAATGTCGGGCTAGGTAGCTCGGACGGTAGAGCGCTGGCCTTCTGAGTGCAACTTGACAGGCTCAAACCTGGTGGTATTTGAAAATGCTCACGAACGTCAGCCTTGTGTCAGTAGATTTACTGTTATAAAACTCCCGCGGGACAAAATTCCGGCACCTCGGCGTCCCCGAAAACCGTAAAAGTAGTTACTGGGACGAAAATCAATAACATTGAATGGAGGATGAAATTACGATGGCAGCGGAATTAACCAATTGTAGTTAAAATTCCCCACCCTACCTGGAATCAAACCCGCGACCCCTGCGACCAAAGGTCAGCACGCTAACCATTTAGCCATGGAGCCGGGTTCAAAAATTACGTGTATGTTGTAAGTTGGGTATTCAGCCCGAAGGCTGGTTTGATCCTCTGCAACTCCGCCAACAGCTGTCATAAATAGCCTAGGCGACACTAAAGAGGCGTACTAGGGAAATAGGGAGTGAGGTAGTTTTCCGTTGCTTTCCTCACCGAGCCAGCCGCTGCTATTACATATCAGTCTGCCAGGCCCACTGAAATGCATGCACCAACCGACCCTATGAGCGATATTTTCACACCATTCATAACAGGGACTGGCTGCATAAGGAATGGTATTACTAGCATCACTCATACCGCAGTCACTTTCATACTGTCATAATAATGTTATTTGCTTTACGTTCCACTAACTACTTTTACGGTCTTCGGAGACGCCGAGGTGCCGGAATTTAGTCCCGCAGGAGTTCTTTTACGTGCCAGTAAATCTACCGACACGAGACTGTCGTATTTGAGCACCTTCAAATACCACCGGACTGAGCCAGGATCGAACCTGCCAAGTTGGGGTTAGACGGCCAGCGCCTTAACCGTCTGAGCCACTCAGCCCGGCTTTCATACTGTCAAAGCCAAGGATGAGACTGAGACAGGTCAATGAAAGCAACAAATTTGATATAGCCCATACCAGAAGAAATTACAAGAAACTTAAAGAAAAACACCTGTTAATACAACACATCTATGTTGATGCGCTTCGTGCTGCAGAATGGCCACACGCGTTTAGCCAGGAGCTAACGGTTACTCGGAAGTTGGAAGATACATTCGGAATACTTCTCCAAAGATGCTGTAACCTGATTCTTTGCACTTCAAGATCATATGGTTGGCAACGGTTACAATATGTTTAGTTGAAGCTAGATGGCAGGCCAGTTGCGTATTGTGAAAATTCGTACCGATGACAATAGCACGAAAATTCTATCAGATAGAACACGAAACAATTGCGGGACATTTACAAAATGCCTTAAAATTCGGGACGTCCCGCAAAATACGGGACGGTTGGTCGGCCTAGGAGACAGGCTGGTGAAATTAGTGGGTACAATAGATTACAAACTGCGTGTAAGTATAATATTCAAACCTCCGTGGCTCAGGTGGTAGCGCGCCGGCCTCTCAGAGCTGGGTTTCTTGATGGTTCAAATCCCGGTCACTCCATGTAAGATTAGGGCTGGACAAAGCGGAGGCGGGACAGGTTTTTCTCCGGGTACTCCGGTTTACCCCGTGATACTTCACTCCAGCAACACTCTCCTATATCATTTCATTTCATCTGACATTCATTAATCACTGCTCCAGAGGAGTGCGACAGGCTTCGGCAGCCGGCACAATTCCTATCCTCGCCGCTAGATGGGGGCTTTGTTCATTACATTCCTAACCCGGTCGAATGACTGGAAACAGGCTGTGGATTTTCATTCATGTAAGTATAATATTCAACACAAACTTAGGTATTTTAAAATTAAACTCCCTATTGCCCTTAGCAAAATTGAAAGCAGGAAAACGTAGATTAATAATGACCTGTGTTACAATGTAAAACGTTAATTCAATCCCGAGTAATTGTAAAGTGAAGTTTACGCTTGAAAATTCCTGAGAAGTTCATTCGCCTGTTGTAAAAATCATTATCCATGACCAGAGAGCAGCACGCACACGACTGTATGGAAGACGACTACAATGTTTCCGTATTAAGAACAACTAAAACAAATACGCACAACATTAAGCTCAAAATAGGAAACCTTTCAGTCATCATATATTTAACATAATATGAACTGAATAATTTAACCCAGAATGGACGTAATAATAAATATAATGCGATATATCTACCATCGGAAGCCTACATTGCTCTGGTGACAGCGCGCCGGCTTCTCACCGCTGGGTTCCGTGGTTCAAATCCCGATCACTCCATGTGAGATTTGTGCTGGACAAATTGGAGACGGGACAGGTTTTTCTCCGGGTACTCCAGTTTTCCCTGTCATCTTTCATTTCAGCAGCACTCTCCAATATCATTTCACTTCATCTGTCAGTCACTAATCATTGCCCCAGAGGAGTGTGACAGGCTTCGGCAAACGGCACAGTTCCTATCCTCGCCGCTAGAAGGGGACTTCATTCGTTCCATTCCCGACCCGGTCAAATGACTGAAAACAGGCTGTGGATTTTCATTTTCATATATTCCATCGCAAGGTCTTTGAAATTGAACGGAGTTAAACAATACGTTTTTCACTGAATCCACTGATAGACTAGTTTTTGTGATGACCATCGCACTTTCAGTACGCTGGCATTGTCAACAGGTACCGGTATAGTTAAAAAACTCGTATACTTAGAATTTTAGAACGAACTGATATTTACTAAGCTCTTTAGCACCCTTCCTTCCTTCCTTTCTGGATATTTGTCAAGTTTGAAAATCACAATTGATGGAACAGATGGGATTCGTGAATATTAACTCGTTTCTTTCTTCCTTCCTTCTTTCTTTCTTTCTTTCTTTCTTTCTTTCTTTCTTTCTTTCTTTCTTTCTTAATATGCTTACCCTCCAGGGTTGGTTTTTCCCTCAGACTCAGCGAGGGATCCCACCTCTACCACCTCAAGGGCAGTGTCCTGGAGTTTCAGGCTCTGGGTCAGGGAATACAACTGCGGAGGATGACCAGTACCTCACCCAGGCGGTCTCACCTGCTATGCTGAACAGAGGCCGTGTGGGGGATGGGAAGATTGGAAAGGATAGGCAAGGAAGAGGGAAGGAAGCGGCCGTGGCCTTAAGTTAGGTACCATCCCGGCATTTGCCTGGAGGAGAAGTGGGAAACCACAGAAAACCACTTCCAAGATGGCCGAGGTGGAAATCAAACCCGCCTCTACTCAGTTGACCTCCCGAGGCTGAGTGGACCCCGTTCCAGCCCTCGTACCACTTTTCAAATTTTCGTGGCAGAGCCGGAAATCGAACCCGAGCCTCCGGGGGTGGCAGTTAATCACATTAACCACTACACCACAGAGGAAAGATGACCTGGAAATACCAATACGGCGTCTGATCTCTTTTTCAGGGTCCAGATTGTCTGGTATGGGGCTCCCAAGGGGTGACAGGAAGATACAGAGTAATAGGACGCATCTTAAGACTCCGAGGACTTGTTCAATTGGTACCGAGTGAGGTGGCCCTGCGGTTAAGGTCGCACAGCTGTGAGCTGTCATTCGGGAGATAGTGAGTTCGAACCCCGCTGTCGGCAGCCCTGAAGATGGTTTTTATGTGGTTTCCCATGTTCACACAAGGCAGATGCTGGGCCTGTACCTTAATTAAGGCCAGGACGATGTCGATTCCTTCCCACGCCTAGCCCTTTTCTATCCTATCGTCGCTATAGAATATGTGTGGGTGTAATGTAAAGCAAATTGTAAAAAAAAAAAAAAAACCGCAGTAGGTTTTTGAGGGAAGTGTAGGCGGTAAGAACGGTAGAGGCAGACCAAGGCAATCAGATTAGAGTAGATGTACCTGGCGGGTTGGCTGTGCAGGAAGGTCCGCGCAGCTGTGAGCGTGCGTCCGGAAGAAGATTGGGTTCGAGCTCCACTGTCGGCAGCCTTTTCGTATTCCATCGTCGACATGAGACCTATCTGTGTCGGTGCGACGTAAAGAAATTTCTAGTGTAGATGTAGGATGTAGTAGTTACATGGAAATGAAAAGGTTAGCACAGGATAGGGTGGCATGAAGGGCTGTATCAAACCAGTCTGTGGGCTGATGACCCAAACAACAGCAAGAATATTCTACAGAAAAACAACGGAAGTGTACACCCCAAGAAGAGTACATAACTTTGCTGGTAAATTTGTGTACTTCTATTATTTTATGAATTTTTTTTTTTTTGGCTACTTGTTTAAAGTCGCACTAACACATCGAAGATTTTCGGCGACGGAAGGATGGAAAAGGGCTAGGATTGGGAAGGAAACGGCCTTAATTAAGGTACAGCCCCAGCATTTGGCTGGTGTGAAAATGGGAAACCACGGAAAACCATCTTCAGGGCTGCTGATAGTGGGATTCGAAACCATTATCTCCCTTATGCAAGCTCACAGCTGCGCGACCCCAGGAAAGTGACAAGTACTGTACAATTGAGGGCAATTTGTAGGTAATGGATCTTCTGTAGTGGCTATTATAGCGCTGTGCTGTAGGGTGTGTTTACCAGTTGTTGATACGAGTGTATTTAGGTGCGATGTAGGAACTTTGGGTGTGGAGGCAGGAAATGTGCGTTCAGTTCCTGGTTTCCTCCCAGGCTATGATACATAATAATCACTCCTTATAACGAGCAAGCCAGGCGTGTACAGCGTCTTCCGGTGATGTAAGAACAACATCCGTGACCGGGCTAGAGTCCCATCTGCCTCCTTCACTGACTCAGAGATATTCCTAGACAGCTAATATCATAACTATTTAAACACAGTTCAAGCATCTTTAAAAATATCTATTTGTCTATGAAATGAATTGGCGTGTGGCTTTCAGTGCCGGAAGTGTTCGAGGACAAGTTCGTCTCACCAGGTGCAGGTCTTTCGATTTGACATCCGTAGGCGACCTGCGCGTCATGATGAGGATGAAATGATGATGAAGACGACACATACACCCAGCCCCCGTGCCAGAGAAATTAACTAATGATGGTTAAAATTCCCGACCCTGCCGGGAATCGAACCCGGGAGCCCTGTGACCAAAGGCCAGCCATGGAGCCGGACTATTTGTCTATGAGGAATGGGGAAATATTTTTAGATGCAATATCGGATAAATACTATAAAATAATTATTGTTATTTTTCACTGTTACGTAATAATCTCGTTTGGATCACCGAGCGAGTTGGCTACGCCTTTCCTGTCCCATCGTCGCCATAAGACCTATCTGTGTCAGCGCGACGTAAAAAAAATAATTAAAAATGTAATTGCGCAGCTGCACTTCAAGTGCCTGTTTAGCGTGTTTGAGAAACAGTAAATATTTAAGAGGTTATGTCTTGCGATGTCCGCCTCTGTGGTGTAGTGGTTAGTGTGATTAGCTGCCATTCCTGGAGGCCCGGGTTCGATTCCCGGCTCTGCCACGAAATTTGAAAAGTGGTACGAGGGCTGGAACTCAGCATCGGGACGTCAACTGAGTAGAGATGGGTTCGATTACCACCTCAGCCATCCTGGAAGTGTTTTTCCGTGGTTTCCCACTTCTCCAGGCAAATGCCGGGATGGTACCTAACTTAAGGCCACGGCCACTTCCTTCCCACTTCCTTGTCTATCCCTTCCAATCTTCCCATTCCCCCACAAGGCCTCTGTTCAGCATAGCAGGTGAGGCCGCCTGGGCGAGGTACTGGTCATCCTCCCCGGTTGTATCCTCCGACCCAGGGTCGGAAGCTCCAGGACACTGCCTTTGAGGTGGTAGAGGTGGGATCTGTCGCTGAGTCCGAGGTAAATACCGACCCTGGAGGGTAATCAGATTACGAAGAAGATGTCTTGCGATGCGATGTTTTGAAATATAAAAAGGTGTCATGGAAAATACATTCATACATCTTTGACATCACTTAACGGGAATTGGACACGTTTTCCTTCAAAACATCAATAGGCTCCATCTTCTTGGTCTGTTCAGAGAAAGGCTTTGCTTTGCTGTAGCAGCACAGATGCTGAGAAGGAAAGAGAGCGGTTGGACTAGTCCCAAAGTAGCCTCGGCCATTCAGTACGTGCAGTAACAGGTTGAAACCTCGCCCGCCGCGTCACGTCAGCACATAACATACACAACGTGCTTTTAGAAATCCTTGCGTTAGTTGTTACCACTCCAAGAGTAGAAAGTCTCCTCTAATTACTCTCACGAAGGTTGTAGCATTATCTAAACACGGCACTCGCCAGCTCAGGTCAGGAGGGGACAGATAAAAGTGAATGTGTCCTTACATTTTTTAAAATCTCTTATGGCTGGGGCTCATATGAACATTTGCACCCTCTACTGCCCAAATTATTTTGTTGTGTTTAAAAAAAAATCTCTGCCATATACTAAGTAAATATGTTGTAAACTACACATAAATGCAGTTTTTATTGAATTTTCATTTTTGATTTTCAAAAATTAGGTTTGTGACTTCCAGGTCTCACTGGGCAGTAATGTTCTGATATGTGAAAATTGACTAATTTATAAAATAACAGTCTCATAAAATATTCAAGATGCTTACCTTTGGTTTCTATATTTTTTATGCATATAATTTGTTAGTAATAACACAAAACATAATTGTAAAACTAGCTATCCGCCATGTGCCTGGGAAATGCTCCCAACCATACATTTGGCGCTTCCTGGTGGCTTATGCATATAACTATTAAACTATAAACAGTTGAAAATCACACAGCCATACTGTAACTTGAAAGTTACACTGGGAAGTAGTGGCTCAATTGCATTCTAACAGTAGAAAATGTGTACAGAATGATGTGTGACTTCAAAGTCACATTGGGCAGTAGAGGGTTAAGAAATTTGCGATAAAAAAGGTGTGGCGCGATGTTACCTAGCAACCGTGCAGGCTATGATGTGAAGTATTGATAGATGGCCATGACGAAGACTTATAGAAGGCTCTTTTATCAAAGAGGCCTCGTTGCATCATACTTTCCTGATTACGTGAGGGACACCACGGGTTTGGTTGTTGCCCGTGACTAGTACCATTACGTGAGGGACACCACGGGTTTGGTTGTTGCCCGTGACTAGTACCATTATGTGAGGAACGCCATGGGAGTGTTTTGCCTGAGGAAATGAAAACCTTCAACCTATTTTCCAGCTATTTTCCAGTCATTGACCGGATCAGGGATGGAATGAATGAAGCCCTCCATCTTACGTCGAGGATAGGAATTGTGCCGGCTGGCGAGGCCTCTCGCACTCCTCTGGGGCAATGATTAATGACTGACAGATGAAATGAAATTATATTGGAGAGTGTTGCCGGAATGGAATATGACGGGGAAAACCGGAGTACTCGGAGAAAAACTTGTCCCTCATCCGCTTTGTCCACCACAAATCTCACATGGAGTGACCGGGATTTGAATCACGGAACCCAGCGGTGAGAGGCCGACTCGCTGCCGCGTGAGCGACGGAGGCTTCACGTGTTGCCTGAGGGTCGTACCATAAAGTGTGATACGCCCGTTGGTCTGCATTGCCTATGATTAAGTACCACCAGGTGAGGGGCACCAAGAGTATACGTTGGCTGTTCCACTATGTGAGGAACACGACCGAAATACCGGTGCCTGTGATTGGTACCACTATAGGAGGAACACCATGGGTCTGTTTTACCAGTGATTAGCACCATTATGAGGAGCCGGTAACCCGCATTTGGGACCCCTTTTTTATAACAGGCATCATCTCAGAAAAGAAGGCATTGTGAATTGGATACACTGATTGTTCTGAATTCATGGTCATTTTATCATTATCGTTCGTTTTTTATTTTGTCGGTCGATACATTTTGAAGTTTTAATTATCGTTTCATTTCATTGCACCTCGTACCACTAGGGGCCGACGACCTAGCTGTTAGGCCTCTTTAAGCAACAACAACAATAATCATAACTGATTATTTCATTCGTGGTCGTTTCGTGGGCCCTGAGTCGGTTTCCCTCTTTGGATGGACAGAATCCTACACTTGTCCACTCCCAATTATATACAGATATCTCTCGATAACGATTCGTTAGATGCAAATAAATAAATTGTTATCAATTTGAGTTTCATTTATTGAAAGACATTATTATGATCATTCGAGTTTCCTAAAGAGAAATTTGACACCACGGTTTATTTCATTATTCTTCATCTTCAGCGTCTTCCCTGTATTATTATTATTATTATTATTATTATTATTATTATTACGAATAAAACTCTATCTGTTTCATTACTCTAATTTATTTCAGGATGGCCTAATAAATGCACACACACATAATTAAGCACAAACCGTCGTACTAATAAAAAGTCCTTATACAGTTGTTTAACACTTGTATAGTTATACAGTGAATAAACCCTGTATAAGCGTTTTATATTTTTCTTACTAATAAACGTGGTATACGCATTGTATTAGTATACAGCACGTATATACACTCGTTCCAAGGTGTAGGAATCTCTTCCTGCAGTTCACTGACGTATTTCGCACGTTCACCGCCTTTATGATCGCTTCTGCTGGTTATCTACGAGCAAAACTTTGCGGAAAGTCGCGCAGGAGCACGGCATATCGAAAAGGCAGTGGCAACACGAAGTGAGACAGCTGGAAATTGGCTTTTACAGATATCAACATTTCTTCAGCTTGCTTGTGTAATGAACGTCAAAAATAAATGGAAAAGCTTAAGAAAAGATCAATAGCTCCTAACTGGGATAGTACGGAAAACATAAGCAATTGTAATTGAATCGGCGAGTTGAAAAGTGTACACACTCCAAAATTCTTACTTTTCAGGAGAAAGTAAAACCTGATTTGTAGCTAAACGAAAGGTTTGATCAAAAAAGTTTCTATTAGGCATTTATACATCATATTTCTGCGTATTCAAGTACAAAGTATGGAAATCATATTACGTACGGTTTTCAAGTTATACCACTAATATGTCCCTTTTTAGGGTACTCACATTTGATAAAGATCTTTGTAGAGGCAGATAATGTATAATAAACTCTTAATTTCAAAAGTCTATTAAGCTGTAACAATTATTACACAAAAATTCGCCCAACCATCATTTCTTTTATAGTCATTCATTGCCATTCCGTCTCTTTAAAGTGTTTTACTTTACGAAGATGTCTAGCCTCCATAACCTCTGAATGGTGAATGTCTTCTATGTTTAAAATATCGTGAAGATCATCGTTATCGTCCATTCTTTCCATATGTGTTCAATGTTAAATGGATAAGTCGAATATTTCACCACGGTTATATTACTGTAGACAATAAATAACCGAGCTCGATAGCTGCAGTCGCTTAAGTGCGGCCAGTATCCACTAATCGGGAGATCGTGGGTTCGAGCCCCACTGTCGGCAGCCCTGAAGATGGTTTTCCGTGGTTTCCCATTTTCACACCAGGCAAATGCCGGGGCTGTACCTTAATTAAGGCCACGGCCGCTTCCTTCCAATTCCTAGGCCTTTCCTATCCCATTGTCGCCATAAGACATATCTGTGTCGGTGCGACGTAAAGCAAATAGCAAAAGACAATAAATACCACGAAAATAAACTGCTCACTCGTTTCTTTTTCCGCTTCTCGCTGCTATTCAGCGCTTATACAAGGGTCCTGGTCTGTATAAGCAATTCAATGAATTCGTTGCATCTCGTGCCATAAAGGCCGATGACCTAGCTGTTAGGCACCTTTAAACAACAACAATCATCATCATCATCATCATCATCATCATCATCATCATCATCATCATCATCTTATAAGCACATATTGTTCAGGAAAGAAAAAGTTTGTTCATGTATACATGTCTTGGTAGTTTTGACACGCTTTTGGATTTATTTCTAAAGAATTTAATATATAGCTCTAATGAAATTTGCTTTTGTAAGCCGTAACATTACTTCTGTCGACAGCAAACGTACATTTTGAATCTGGGTTGAATACAGCAGGGTGTAGGGCGTTGAGTCAGGTGATATTTTCTGGCCGTAATGGTCCCGAAAGAGCGTGTACTGTAGGACAGGTGTGACAGCCCATTTTAAGAAGCACGTGATTCACATACAAGTGATCTGATTATCCGAGATTGTGCCGTGTTCTCCTCAAGGCCTGTTCGTATTGGGTTTATGACGAGTGTCAGCTGAAATATTCATCCATTGCGTTAGCTTTACATTGGGGAAACGGTTAAAGGGAGATCACACAGAGATATAATAATAATAATAATAATAATAATAATAATAATAATAATAATAATAATAATAATAATAATAATAATAATAATAATAATAATAATTGTTCGTTCAACCCTTGTCCCGTTTCTCTACGGGGTAAAAAAAAATGAAATGGCGCATGGCTTTTAGTGCCGGGAGTGTCCGAGGACAAGTTCGGCTCGCCAGATGCAGGTCTTTTGATTTGACACCCGTAGGTGACCTGCGCGTCATGATGAGGATGAAATGATGATGAAGACGACACATACACCCAGTCCCCGTGCCACGGAAATTAACCAATTAAGGTTAAAATTCCCGACCCTGCCGGGAATCGAACCCGGGACCCCTGTGGCCAAAGGCCAGCACGCTAACCATTTAGCCATGGAGCCGGACTCTCTACGGGGTGGGAGTATGGTGAGACGGATCTGGTATATCGTGGCGGTTTTTATGACCGGATGCCCTTCCTGACGTCAAGTAATGAGATGAAATGAATGACGTGATGTGTGATGGTAGGAAGGGAGAAGGTGAAACTCGGTACACCGGGCGAGTTGGCCGTGCGGTTAGGAGCGCGCAGCTGAGAGTTTGCATCCGGAAGATAGTGGGTTCGAATATCACTATCGGCAGCCCTGAAGATGGTTTTCCGTGGTTTCCCGTTTTCACAACAGGCAAATGCTGGGGCTGTACCTTAAATAAGGCCACGTCGCTTCCTTCCCACTCCTAGCCCTTTCCTATCCCATTGTCGCCATAAGACCTGTCTGTGTCGGTGCGACGTAAAGCCACTAGCAAAAAATAAACTCGGTACCGGCACATAAACTACTCCTGTCGAGTAGCACCAAGGGGTCTGCTCAAGGCTTAACGTCGCCATCCGACGGACGAATCACCATCAACAGCGCCATATGCACTCACTCCATGTGAGCACTGCAGAGAGGTTTGGAATTGCATCCAGGCTTTTGTCACGCAATCTAGTGATTCGAAATTGTATACCACCACCTCCCCTACCCTGCCGGCCAACATTTTGATGGTGATGGTGAAATTCTTTTCGACCAACGGGACTCGAACCGGTTAACCACGGTGTCGGACAGTTTAGACTTCAGAGCCTTAACGATCATGGCTACCAGGCAGGCTAAATAATAATAACAATAACAACAACAGCAATAATAATAATAATAATAATAATAATAATAATAATAATAATAATAATAATAATAATAATTGTTTAACGTTCGTTCTAACGCCTAATTGTTTTAACAGACGATGCGGTGTCGGAATGATATCCCACAGGAGACCAAGATGGAGTTTTCGCATTTCATTCATTGGAAACTTAATGCATGATTCGCAGTCAGACCCAGAAAAGCCGTGTCTGTGGAGCGATGGCCTAGAATAACCTTAATAGACGAATACGTCTGAGTGGCTTGTTTAAAAAGTAGGAAAACCGAACGAATTGACGATGCAGTTAGGGTCGTGCAACTATGAGTTTGCATTCGGGAGATAGTGGGTTCAAACCCCACTAAATATGGTTTTCCATGGTTTCCCATGGTTTCCCATTTTCACAGAAGGCAAATGCTGGGGATGGACCTTAATTAAGGCCACGACCGCTTCCTTCCCACTCCTAGCCCTTTCCTATCCCCTCGTCGCCGTTAGACATATCTGTGTCGGTGTGAGGTAAAGTAAATTATTTTTAGGAAACATCACAATATGAAGATAAAGTTGGAATTCAACAGGACGAATTGGGGCAAATATTCGTTTAGAAGGAGAAATTAGGGATTGAAATAATTTATCGAGAGAGATGTTCGATAAATTTCCAAATTCCTTGACATTATTTAAAAAAAGGCTAGGTAAACAACTACTAGGGAATCTGTCATGTGGGCGACTGGCCTAAATTCATCACTATGAATCGTTACAGTTCGGTTTCCATTTATCAGTGAAGACGATCGATTTCTGACCGGTACTGTTCGTGGCTGCCGTCCCACCAAACGCTTGTTTGGACTCCTACTCGAAGCGTTACTAAATACACTGGGATGTGTGTACTCAGTTTACACATGCATCACACAATCGGATCAACAATTAATGTATGTCCTGCATCTACTGCACTTCATTCCTAGGATTAAAACATGGAGCTTGTAATCTGTGCAGTGGGCTGTCATTTCACACTGTGTGAGGATGGAGTTTAGAATGGACTAGCAGTATTCGACACAAACAGCAAGAAACAACTGAATATACACGTTCACTATATCTGTGGTGTTATCCTGTAAGCTGTAGACACATATTCACAATACATAAGAAACTTCAAGTCAACTCTTTTTAATCTTAAAAGCCGTAAAAAGCTGATGACATTGCTGTCCTATCCTGTAGAAAAACTCCATGAAATAGCAGCCAAAACAGGACTCGAAATTTCTTATGAAAAGACGAAGTACTGTATATGGAAGGGACTAGATCAGGTTTCAACAACAGTCAACCGTTTATCGCCAAATATGGAAATATCGCTCAAGTAGACAAATTTCAAGAATCTAGGTGAAATTATTGAACCAGCAGGGTTAAATCAGCAAGCTAACAAAGAAATATCTACAAAACTTCAAAGAGCATACAAAATTACTTGGAACAGGTTCAATAAAAGAACTATATAAATAAAGGCAACATTAGAACATTATAATACAGTAGTTAAAACAGAAGCAATTTATGCATCTGAAACTATTATAATTGGTGACAAATCTCGAATATTTGCTAGTTGCTTTACGTCGCACCGACACAGATAGGTCTTATGGCGACGATGGGGCAGGGAAGGGCTAGGAGTGGGAAGCGGCCGTGGCCTTAATTAAAGTACAGCCCCAGCATTAGCCTGGTGTGAAAATGGGAAACCACGGAAATCCATCTTCAGGGCTGCCGATAGTGGGGTTCGAACCTACTATCTCCCGAATACTGGATACTGGCCGCACTTAAGCGACTGCAGCTATCGAGCTCGGTAAATCTCGAATAAAGACGAGTAAATTCACAGACGCTTGCAAACTGAACGCTACCGGGCGAGTTGGCCGTGCAGTTATGGGCGCGCGCACGGTTAGTGGGCGCGCGGCTGTGAGCTTGCATCCGGGAGATAGTGGGTTCGAATCCCACTATCGGCAGCCCTGAAGATGGATTTCCGTGGTTTCCCATTTTCACCAGGCTGTACCTTAATTAAGGCCACGGCCGCTTCCTTCCAACTCATAGGTCTTTCCTATCCCATCGTCGCCATAAGACCTATCTGTGTCGGTGCGACGTAAAGCCACTAACAAAATTTTAAAAAAAGAAAACAACTGAAACACAGATATAACAGTCTAGAATTAAGATTGTATGTATGTATGTATGTATGTATGTATGTATGTATGTATGTATGTATGTATGCAGTGGCGTAGATAAGAGTGGGGATAAGGGGGACATATTATCCACAATGAAGCGCTTGTAGGCCTACTCGTTATTATAAACAGATACATGTAGTATATTTAAGAAAGTAAAAATAATAAAATATAAAAAATATCCATTGGAGAAACACCCGTTTAAAATGTATCTTCTTATTATTTCTTTCTTTCTTTCTTTCTTTCTTTCTTTCTTTCTTTCTTTCTTTCTTTCTTTCTTACTTACTTGGTTTGCCGTCCAGTGTTGGTTTTTCCCTCGGATTCAGCGAGGGGTCCCACCTCTACCGCCTCAAGGGCAGTGTCCTGGAGCCTGAGACTTTTGGTCGGGGATGAGACTGGGGAGGAGGACCAGTACCTCGCCCAGGCGGCCTCACTTGGTATACTGAACATGCGCCTTGTGGGGATGGGAAGTTCGGAAGGGACAGATAAAGAAGAGGGAAGGAATGGGCCGTGGCCTTAAGTTTAATACCATCCCGGCATTTGCCTGGAGGAGAAGTGAGGAAACCATGGAAAAACCACTGCAAGGATGGCTGAGGAGGGAATCGAATCACCCTCTACACAGTTGACCTCCTTTAGCTGAGTGGATACCTTCCCAGCCTTAATACCATTTTTCAAATTTCGTGGCAGAGCCGGGAATCGAAGCCAGTCTCCGGGGTTGGCAGCTAATCACGCTAACCACTGCACCACAGAGGCAGGTTGTTATTATTATTCATATCCCCCTCCAAGGAAATCTTGAATCTACGCCACTGTATGTATGTATGATAGTATCCTATAACTTGTAAGTAATGGCTGAATAGATATGTTCGTTATATCTTTGATATATTGCAATCCGTAAGAAGAGCTTGAATAGGCGTGGAAAGCGACGTCTAGACCATGATGGAATCTGATTATTAACATCTGTCTGAAGAAAGTGAAGCTTCTCTTTTTTTCAGGAATATAGTAAAGACAGAACATGTTGTGTATCGCTAGTAAAAACAAGAATACTTATAGCTCGTGGTAAAGTTACTTTCACATTACAGTTTACTGAGAGAGACGCGGAAGCAATAAACCCTACTGTGCTCGTATATACTGGAAGAAATCTTCTTGCTTTAAAAGTCAGAAGACTCGTAAACAATGATAGATACGAGCCAACACCCCTGTTTGCTTGTTGATAAGCGTTTGTCCCGCCTAGGGGCAGCGTATTCTAGGTGGCTTCATTTGATTCGTTCCTGGGCCATTTCGGGGTCCACATTCTTACTCTTTATGCGGCTGTATAGCAGGCATGCACAACTGGACTGCCGTAGAACAGCAGCTACGGACTGCAGTGGGCCTTGCTTTGCGTCCGGGCTGCACCGCGCTGGTTAGCTTTTGCTAAGTACACGAAGCAAAACACTGCGCTGGACGGGTGGTGACTGATAGTGATTATTGTTTTATTATTTTAAGAGGAAGTACAACCAGGCAACCATCCTTTATATAACACTAATCAGAGGGGAAAAGATGGAAGGGATCCGACACTTCAAAAAATGAAGGGCCACGAAGGGCGTGAAAATGAAAGACTCCCTAGGCCTCGAGTACGCTATTACCGTCGGAGTTAGAGAATAACAAGAATTGACCAAGAGAGGTCGGATAGGACAGATGAAAGCGAGGAGCCTGACACAGGTGGAAATAATGCCAGTACTCAGCTGAGGGACCCGTGGTCGCCAAGCCACGCTCCCAAAGTTAAGAGCCCCTGCGGCCCCGTTTAGTCGCCTCTTATAGCAGGTAGGGGATACCGTGGGTGTTATTCTACCGTCCCCTCTCACAGGGGGATGCACTGGACAGGGTTTTCCCGCCTTAGATCGCCAACCGCCAGGAGGCGGTGCAGTCGAACAACTGTATCATCCCTGTGTATGCCGTGAAAATGTTTCCAAGACGTAGTTTGCGACACGAGCTGTGACATAATAATAACAATCTAGATAAGTTATGTTTGTGAGATTCAAGATAATAAATGACAATTTACTCAGTTCAATCTCAGCGAAAAACTCAAGTGAAAAGAAACAAAGATGTCTTACCACCGGACAAAGAATCGTCCAGACTTTAATTCTTCATATCCTCGACTACTGTGACATAATCGTTGTTGTCTCAACTAAGGAACAAACCACCGAGCAAGCAACTGCGTGGTTTGGGTCACGAAGCTATCAGCTTGCATTCAGGAGATAGTGGGTTCGAACTCCACTGTCGGCAGCCCTGAGGATGGTTTTCCGTGGTTTCCTATTTCCACACCAGACCACGGCAGTTTCGTTCCCACTCCTAGCCTTCTCCTTTCCTGTCGTCGCCAGAAGACCTATCTGTGTCGGTATGACGTAAAGCATATTGTAAAAACAGAAAAAAGGAGCAAATGGTGAAACTACAGCCAGCTTTGAAATCATGCATCAGATTCATTTTTAATTTGAGCTATGGTGTATATGAAACTCCTTAATATCAAGAAAGTCACTGGCTAAAACCTGACAAAATCACCTAAACTCCTACGCAGCAAATCACCTCAGTACATTCTCCCCTCCTAGCATAACTGTAACACTCGCGCTGGTTCTACCCTTCACCATTCATCTATGTATAACAATAATATTATTTTACTGTGACCGGTTCCAGACTTTGGAATTCCTTTCCAGCCAGTGTCAGGGTCAGTGATTCGCTAACTAAATTCAAGAGATCGTGCTAGAGATTACCTGCTGAAAGCTACCGACTAACGTGTGCGCTGTACCGTTGAGTGTGTGAAAGGCGATGGACTGTGAGTGTTTCTCTTCTATAAGTAGTTGATAGTTGTATACTATGTGAAATTATTATATATGTGTATGTTTGAACAATAATATTTCATATTGGTTAATGTTAAGTCTGTCTGTCTGTTAGGTCATCAGCCCAGAGGCTGGTTGGGTCCTCAAATAGCACCACCAAAGGCTATGCAGTTATAGGAAAACCACAAAAACCAATGCTAGTACCAAAATGAGGCGGGTAGCACAACTAACCCTATGAGCAATACTTTTCATGACACTCAGACGCACTGGTTGTGCTCTGAATGTCATTACTCAGCACTACCCATACCCCAGCAGCTTCCATATTGTCACAGCCATGGATGAGACTGGGACTTCAGTGGAAGCTACACTTCGCTCTGGCCTGTGCCAAGAGATGGAAGCAAAAGTACTGTATCCATCAAGAACTGACAGCAGGCAGATAATTTTCAGTATACTGTTTTAATTCTGTTTTTCCATATGAGAGTGTGAGTGTTAGTATTCGCAGATAAGTGTTGCAAATGTGGTTAAGTTTTTTTTTTTTGTGCTAGGGGCTTTACGTCGCGCCGACACAGATAGGTCTTATGGCGACGATGGGATAGGAAAGGCCTAGGAGTTGGAAGGAAGCGGCCGTGGCCTTAATTAAGGTACAGCCCCAGCATTTGCCTGGTGTGAAAATGGGGAAACCACGGAAAACCATTTTCAGGGCTGCCGTTAGTGGGATTCGAACCTACTATCTCCGGGATGCAAGCTCACAGCCGCGCGCCTCTACGCGCACGGCCAACTCGCCCGGTTGGTTAAGTGTAAGAGAGGTGCCCTAACTTCGCCATCTGAAAGTAGCTATCTAATCAACTAGGCCTATATAACAGACGGTTGAGCACTGTCTTTCTGACCCCATCTAGGCAGGTTCGATCCTGGCTTAGTCCGGTGGTATTTGAAGGTGCTCAAATACGTCAGTCTCGTGTCGGTAGATTTACTGGCACGTAAAAGAACTCCTGTGGAACAAAATTCCCGCACCTCGACGTCCCGAAAGTACAAGTAGCTGGTGGGACGTAAAGTCCCAATAACATTATTACTAACTAGTAGAACCAAGGATCCTATCAGATGGAAGGCGATGGTACAAACCAATCTGTGAACTCTATTAACACCAAGAAACCCTCACAGATGCCATCAAAAGATGACGGGTGACTTTCTAAGGGCACCTGTATAGAATGGACTCCCACAGGCTGTCCTATAAGATATTCTAAGTAGCCAGCAAGGGTGAAACCACTCAATCGCTGTGGATCCAGCAGGTAGAGAAGGATCTCGCAACCAGATCTCAAAACCAGACCCTTCCTAACTTCCCTTACAGAAGCTAACCACAATGGGACAGGGAAATGGTCCAAGGAAGACAAAATGGAATTCAGCAAGAAAATGAAGAATTTAAGGGCCAACAGGAGAGCTCAATGTTCCAAGGAGGAAAGATCACCCAAAACAGGGCGATGATAGAGTTTCTATTTGAGAGTGGCTCTCATTCGGTGGTCACAAGTGACACCTGTCGTCCTTCACCACTTTATCCATGCTCATTTAACGCTAGAGCTAACCTCTTCCGCAATGTCGCCATCATTGACAAGATAATTTGAACATCGTCACTCGCGGCAAGTCCTCTCAATTTACTCTGGATTCTTCCATTTTCTTGCGGATCGAACGTCAGTAGATTATATTCAATTTTCTGTTGATGTATTGTGTTCACAACCTGCTTCATTTTCATCCTTGGCTTTGGTAACATGAAAGTGAAGGAGGTATGCTATTTTATTATGGCGTGTGGCCTCCGAAGAGCCTGGTGCAGGTCCTTCGAGTAGACACCCTGCCAATAACGAATTCTAAAGATGAAGACGGCACAAATACCAAGCCCCCGAGCCATCGGAATTACCCAATGGAGGTTAAAATCCCCGATCCGGCGGCAATCGAACCCAGGATCCTCTGGTCCAAAGGCCAGCACGCTAACCATTTAGACACAAAGATATGATGACGTTAGTAACATCAATACTTATGCAGCTTTTCCCTGTAGTGAAAGCCCTGTAGATCGATTGATCATTTTTCGATTGTATTTACATCGTGCTGATTCAGACAGGTCTTCTGGCGGCGGTGGAAGAGGACAGGACTAGGATCCCCCTGTGGGGTGGAAGTGATGAAACAACATCCCCGGTATTCCCAGCCAGTCGTAAGGGCTACTAAAAGGGGCCTCAGGGGTTCTGAACTTTGAAGCGTGGGTTGGCGACCACGGAGCACTTAGCTGAGCTCTGACATTGCTTCCACTTACTTGTGTCAGGACCCTCGCATTCACCTTTCCTATCCGGCCTCTACTGGTCAACACTTGTTCTTTTCCGATACCGACAATATTAGGCTTGCAAGGCCTAAGGAGTCTTTCATTTTCACGCCCTTTGTTTTTCTTCTTTATTCTACCACACAGAAAGGCTTTTGGCGACGATGGCATAGGAAAGCGCTGGAAGTGGGTTCCAGTGTATGTTGTCTGTTCCACGAACAAACTTTGCAACTTTTCACTTTTGCACTTTTCAGTTCAGATTTTGTTCCACCATCACTTTTCAGATTTGTCTTGCAAAGTGAAAAGTGAGCAGTGAGAAGTTGGGAATATTTTCACTTTTCAAGCCTCTTACGTTCCTCCATCGATACACAAATGCGAAGTGCAAAGAAATGAGGTGAAACGTTTTCAAAAATCTTGCAAAATGCCGATTCCCTTTTCAGCTGTTAATTAACAAGTATCTGCACTATTTTCTTGGCGATGGGAGCTTTTATTATCATCAAGTGAGGGGAGTGATGATAATCCAACAAGAGAATGTACAAAGTCAGGCGTAGCAGGGGGAGAGGTGATACTCCCACGTGGCGCGTCCCTGGTGGCGGATAGGGGGGTCCTAACCGGCTTGCCGGCGGACTTGAGGGAAATAAAATACCTCTCGCGGACCAAACACACACCCCCTGTGGGTGGGGGAGGCAGACGAATAATACACCCACGGTATCCCCTGCCTGTCGTGAGAGCCGACTAAAAGGGGCGACCAAGGGATGATTGTATTCGAACCATGCAACTACTTGTGATTAGTACCACCACGCGGAGAACACCAAGGGTCGCTTTTACTTGTGCGTAGTACCACTATATTAAGTACGAAATAGGTTTGTGATTAGTAGCACACAGGAGCACCGCGCGGTCGGCTTTTGCAGTACCTGTGATTAGTACCACCATATGAGCAGGACCATGGGATGATAGCTACCATGGACCTGCCTTACCTGTGATTAGTACCCACTATATGAGGAACACCACGGGATAGGGAGAGGTCCCTGTGGTTAGTACTCTTATGTGATGAACATCATAGGTTTGCTTTGCCTGTAAATGGCGCCGCAGAGTGAGAAAAACATAGGTCTGTATTAATGTCGAATTTCATAAGCTTGCATCCTCGATTTGTTTTTGGAAGTGGTCCCTTGGTCAGTAATACTATTAACTATGATAGTTTTTTGAGTCGGATCCACTGATTGTTTTAAATTCATGTTCATTCATTCATTCATTCATTCATTCGTTCATTCATTCTTCATGACATTTTTTATTTTGGTCAGTGGATAATTTTGAACTTTTACTTTGTCGTTTCCTTTCGTACCATTAGGGGCCGATGACCTCGATGTTAGGCCCCTTTAAACAACAAGCATCATCATCGTCATCATCAATTTTCATAACCTCACTTCAACGGAATATTGCGAGTGTTTTCGTGTTACCGCAATACAAGCTGACTATATTCTTTAATTAAATGACTAGTCATTTATTGAAATCTGCAGCAAAAAGGAAGTCAATCCCTTTCGGAAAAAGAACATCTTACATGCTTACATTGGTGAGGAAATGGTGCCCAGCTGCATGGTGTAGCAGCAATGCATGGGACATCAAAATCAACTATTTGCAGAACTGATCCTAAAATCGTAGATTAAATAATATTTCCTAACATAGTAATGTACGTTGGCCTGATAATCTATATAATATAGGGAAAGAATTTCTAATGTGTGGGTGTGTTCACGGTATTCTCGTTAATTTCTATGCTGCTACTGAGCACGATGTCCGTCTCCATCGCTAAATGGTTAGCGTGCTGGCCTTTGGTCACAGGGGTCCCGTGTTCGATTCCCGGCAGGATCGGAAATTTTAACCATAATTGGTTAATTTCGCTGACACGGGGACTGGGTGTATGTGTCGTTTTCAACATCATTTCACCCTCATCACGACGCGCAGGTCGCCTACGGGTGTCAAATCGAAAGACCTGCATTTGGCGAGCCGAACTTGTCCTCGGAAACTCCCGACACTAAAAGCCATACGCCATTTCATTTCATTTCATTTCATTTCATTTCACTGAGCACGGAGAAGTTTATGTTGATAGACATGGGCATCATTCTGTCAATATTATTTTTAAAGTTGTCAGAAAGGATATTACGCTGTTCCTTGACAAATTCTAGTGCAGCCAGCTTCTTGTAATTATCCATGTTTCCTCACTATCAAAAATCAAAACTTCAAAACTACCGGTACCACAATTATATCATCTTCATCGTAAAACAATTAAACATTAAAATCATGGAGTTTGTTCATGGAATAAACTTGATGGATTCACTCTTACGCAAAGGCTTTTCACTTTGCGAAGAAATAGAAGAGTAATACATAGATCGTGGTGGAACAAAAAGACTTTGCTATATTTGAAAAGTGCAAAGTGCACCGTTGAAAATTTGCAAAGTTCGTTCGTGGAACAGGCCCCAGGATTACTTGTTAAGAGAAGTGGAAAAGATCAAAGGAAAGCAGCGCCGTCTGTTGTGGGTGTCCGACAAAATAGTAGCGTTACAAAAATGTTGAAAACTTTGGGCTGGGAAGACTTGGGAATAAGGAGACGAGCTGCTCGGCTAAGCGGTATGTTCCTAGCTGTCTGTGGTGAGATAGTGTGGAATGTCAGTAGCTTGAGCGTAGTTTTTAAAGGTAGGAAAGATCACAACATAAATTTGAAATTGAAGAGGACGAATAAGGGCAAATATTCATTGAGGGGAAGAGGAGTAAAGGAATGGTTCATCAAGGGAAATGTCCAAGTTCTTCGAAATCACTTAAGAAAAGACTAGGTAAAGAACTGATAGAGAATCTGCCACCTGGATGACAGTCTATGATGATTGATTGATTGATTGATTGACTGATTGATTGATTGATTGATTGATTGATTGATTTATTGACTGAGAAACTGAAATTGAAAGCGACTGTGTCATTAAGTAAGGTGCAGCCCCAACATTTTCCTGGTGTAAAAAATGGGAAATTTTGTAAAACCATTTTTAGGACCGCAGCCAATGGACTTCGAATTCTTTATTTCCCGAATGCAAGCTGACAGTAACACGGCGCGAACCGCGGAGCCAGGTCACTCGGTTATGCCCTATCTTTTGCCGATCCTTTATTCTTCGAAGAGTGTGACCTCCTTCACTTTTCCTTCTGACTTTTGTTACGAGAGTATGGTTGCCATTTGCACTTCCTCCTAAAACCAATAATCTACCACTCACTCTAGTCTCAGGTTTAAAGCAAATTCTCAAGAAAGATAATGAAGTATAACCCAACATTGAGACGTGGACAGTATTGTTTAACAACGCTTCCATTCTCATGTTGCCCTGTAAATGTAATCAATTACCTGAGTGGGATATCCTCTTTGTAATTCATAATTCCAGTTCGCCTGCGTTAAGCTAATACATATGCATTTCAAATGGGTATTAATTATAGGCCGGCGGAGCTTATGGAAACGTTTTAGCTGAGTCGTTTCACTCTGGCCACTGTGAATGCATTTATTGAGAGTTTGAACACTGCGGAAATGAATACATAAATACTTGCCGTGTTCCACAAAGGGAATACTGACAATGAAACAATTCCCAATGTCTGATATGCAAGCCATGCCCAGTCAGATGGCTAAACTAAATTAGCATTTAACTGGCCGTGCTAAAAGTGGGGATGGAATAAAAGCAGAACATTATTATAGCACTCAGCACGTAAGGCTGTACACTAAAAAGGAAATGCCGCCGCCATATTCTCTTTTTTTCTTCATGGCCCATCATTGCTGCCAACTTGACTAGTTACATACGAGGGGGGATCAATATAAACGGGATTTTTTTAAATTCATTTATTGAAAAACATAAGCCAATTACAATTTATTTTTCCACAGTTTCCTGCTTTGGAAATGCATTTGTCCCAGCGTATGGGCAGCTTTTTGATGCCCTCATCGTAAAAAGAACAGGGTCGTGTCACCAGCCAGTTGCGCACGAAGTCTTCCACACTCCCGTCATCTTCAAATTGTTGCCCTCCTAGAGCTTCTTAGCGGTCCGAACAAATGGAAATCGCAGGGTGATAAGTCCGGGCTGTAAGGAGGATGATCAAGTGCAGTCCAGTGCATTTCCTGTAGCTTGGAGACAGCACTACAGTATGTGCCCGCTCATTGTCGCACTGTGATGATTGCTTGACAGCTCCCATAACTGATTCCGACTTGTTCTGCAATTTCTGATACTGTCGCCCGTCGATAGTCGTCAATAATGTCTTTAACCGACGAATTTTTTCGTCTGTAATGTTGGTCCGGGGACGGCGATCGTGTTGCTGATTTTCCACACGTTCTTGCTCTTCCTTGAGCTTTTTATGCCAGGCAAACACACGTGTCCGAACTGTGCAGTCAATCTCTGACAAATTTCCGCCGCTGTAACTCCTTCACGAGCAAGAAATTTTATAATTATGCGTTGCACAGTGGAGGGGTGCACCTGTTGCTCCGACATCGTGAGCATTACTGAAGAAACGGCAGGGAATATCTAACAGCACGCTCTCCTCATTCCTAATGGCCCCGCTTACGTATAGCAGAAGCGCAGGGCCAGTCGTACCAACTGTTGATGTTCAGGAACAAAAATCCCGTTTATATTTGATCGATCTTCGTAATGAAATCACGAGACATAACCATAAAAAACTAACCTCAATGTAAATAAATAAATAAATAAATAAATAAATAAATAAATAAATAAATAAATAAATACATAAATAAATAAATAAATAAATAAATAAACCTACCCCTGTCATTTCCCATCGTCACCATAATACCTATCCGTGTCGGTCAAAGAGTAAATTTTACACATTTTTACAAGTGTTCCCTTGCCATTACATTCCATCTCTATGGTATGTCTTTCAGTCTTATCTTCTTACACTATCTCATGTCGTCTCTTAATAAATCAAAACTAACTATTGAAACTGAGTCTCAGTGGTTGAAAGATGTTACCAGCCCTTAACGATCAAAAGGGTGCAGGGGAGCTTTACTGTAAACGACGCTCCATCCTTGAGTGAACTTCCAAGAGGGGATGAAAAACCTGTTACTGTCATGTCGTGTAATTTGCGTTTGGAGGGTACAATGCAAGGGTGAATATCGCGGGAGAAATATTAAGACGTTCAAAACCCTCCAGGAATGTTACAAACAAGATATCTAACGACAAGTTACCATCATTTACAGAGTTCATTTCTGGAAGACGTTGTGTGCAAAATAGTCGTAAAAACCCGCTATTCTACCCTCAGTATTTACAGAAATACACCAATTGGAAGGAAGGTGCTTACATTCCTTCTATTAGTTGAAAGGATAAAGAAGATTCTTCTTCTGTTCTTTACGGATTACCTTCCAATCTCATTCGTTCAATCTCCTTCGAGATTTTGATTTTCGCAGCCCTATTGGTCTCGTACATAATATTTGGTTGAGGAAACTACTCAGTGTTTACTGCCTTTACGTCCTGTTAACTATCATCATTATGGTTATCCGAGATTCTAAGATGCTCTAATTTCGTCCTGGAGGAGTTCTTTTACATGCCGGTAGTTCTATAATAATAATAATAATAATAATAATAATAATAATAATAATAATAATAATAATAATAATAATAATACCGAGCTCGATAGCTGCAGTCGCTTAAGTACGGCCAGTATCCAGTATTCGGGAGATAGTAGGTTCGAACCCCACTGTCGGCGGCTCTGAAAATAGTTTCCGTGGTTTCCCATTTTCACACCAGGCAAATGCTGGGTCTGTACCTTAATTAAGGCCACGGCTGCTTCCTTCCCACTCCTAGTCCTTCCCTGACCTATCGTCGCCATAAGACCTATCTGTGTCGGTGCGACGTAAAGCAACTAGCAAATAATAATAATAATAATAATAATAATAATAATAATAATAATAATAATAATAATAATAATAATAATAATAATAATATGATGATGATGATCAGTCAAACCAAGACTGTTTTTACTAATTGTAAATCTAATTTAACTTTTCTGTCATCTAAACAAAACAAACATGTTCCATTTAAAAAATATAACTTTGTGTCGAAAGTGATATTTGTTTAATGTTCTGGATTGTGCATACCTCCCCAGAGTGTGGGCCCCTCACATGAGTACATTCATGCACAAATAGATTTTTCACATTTTTTGTTCCATTTCGAAAATATTTGAGCTCGCAGAATTAGGTGAGACACTCTGTATAGAGTTGGCGTATCATAAACGCTAAAATGTTGCAATATTTCTAGTTTATTATCCCGTGAATATATCACGCGATCATGTCAACGTTGCGGTTTTCCTGATTGGAATATTTCACTAATGACGATATGAATGGCTCTCCTGGAAGTCAATGGATGACGCCTTGCGGAAAACTTCCAGCGATATTGCCAAGGGAAACACCCTGAGTTGAAATCTTAGATCATAATACTTACGACGCATCTTGTGACTTTAATGTTTGTTTAATGACGTTCTGAGAATCAAATCATAATAGGAGGTTTACGTGTTGCTGAACAGATAACAGGAACTGTTTACAGGAAATGGCGCTGGTATCGACAGCATATTTTGACTTCTTTATTAGACTCATTCATTGGCTAAGAACAAATCATGGCTGGTGTAACATATGAGGGATTAAGAAGAAATAAAGAAGTCAGCGAGCTAGTAAACCAAGGAAAACAAGATCTCGGAGAAATATCCACTTTTCAGATAATCTTTTTCTAAACTTAACATGAATAATTGGAGGGTGGACGCATTTGATTATGTAATAATAATAATAATAATAATAATAATAATAATAATAATAATAATAATAATAATAATAATAATAATAATAATAATAAATATTTTACTGCCCCATTAACTACTTTGATGGTTTTCAGAGACGGCGGGAATTTTGTCCCACAAGAGTTCTTTTACGTGCCAGTAAATCTATCGACACGAGGCTGACGTATTTGAGTACCTTCAAACACCACGGGACTGAGCCAGGATCGAACCTCCCAAGTTGGGACAGAAGGCCAGCGCCTCAATCGTGTGAACCACTCAGCCCGGCATTTGAATATGTACGTGTGTTACTGAGATGTCACGGTCATCATTTCATCATCATCATCATCATCATCATCATCTTCATCATCATCTAGTGTTCTGTCTAATGGCAGATCCCAGACACACCGCTATCTTCATCTCACCCTGTCCTAGGCCTGTTCTTTGGTAATCTGTTCTCTTCCACTCTTCACTTCGTTCACCACTGTTATTCTTCTGTCGGGCTGAGTGGCTCAGACGTCCGGCTCCATGATTAAATGGTTAGTGTGCTGGCTTTTGGTCACAGGGGTCCCGGGTTTGATTCCCGGCAGGGTCGGGAATTTTTCATATTTGGTTAATTCCCCTGGTATGGGGGGTGGACTGGGTGTATGTGCCGTCTTCACCATCATTTCATCCTCATCACCTACGGACATCAAACCAAAAGACCTGTACCAGGCCTCTCCGGAGGCCACGCGCCATTAATTAAGTGGCTCAGACGGTTAAGGCGCTGGCCTTTTGACCCCAACTTGGCAGGTTCGATCCTGGCACAGTCCGGTGCTATTTAAAGGTGCTCCAATACGTCAGCGTCGTGTCGGTGGATATGCTGGCACTTAAAATAACTTATGTAGGACAAAATTCCGGCACTTCGGCGTCTCCGAAAACCGTAGTTAGTGGGATGAAAAGCTAATAACATTATTATTGTTATTCTTTTCCGTCCTGCTATATTTTCTCCTTCTACCCTACCTTCGAGAGTTATAGTTAGGAACCCTCTCCCTCTCATAACATAGTCTATTCAATTGGTTTTCTTCTTTAGTACGGTATTCAGGAGAGTTTTCTGTGTTAGTTGGCTGTATTTAGTGAAAATCCACAGCCTGTTTCCAGTCATTCGACCGGGCCAGGGACGAAATGAATGAAGCCCCATCTAGCGGCGAGGGCAGGAATTGTGCCGGCTGCTGATGCCTGTCGCACTCCTCTGGGGCAATGATTAATGACTGCGAAAAGAAAATGAAGCGTAGTTTTCATGAAATAGCGCTTCAAAGTAAGGCAAAATTTGTGCGAAATATGTGACGTCACACGCATACTCCGTTATAAGATGGCGCTGTGTTGACTCGTCGAATCCAAACAGTTCCTGTGTTTTGTTAGCTGGAATCCAAGTTGCAATATTAGGCACTTAAAAAGATGTACCCCAACCTGTAGTTGAATACTCAAGTAGCATTATATTCTTCAAGGTAAAAAGAACGTTGATGTCTTATTGTTTAGCAGCTTCAAATTTGCTCCTGATGTCACCTTTCCCTCGGATGGTTTATAATTTATGACAAACATTACTGCCTTAATTGCTGTGTTATGAATGGGTTGTCTCATGCTCTGCCACCACTTCGGTTAATTCTGTTTTAATGGCAGACATACATTATGTTACGTAACGGTGATGCTATTGCCAAGGTACAGTTAAAACAGTCTACCGCACTGACAAGAATCTTCTGTCCTGCCTTTTGTTTCTTCGTGGATGTAATAACAGTCAGAGAAATAACCTACATCTTTAGTTCAGCTTGTGCTTTTCGATGTCGCCATAAATTATTACCGTTATCTTCTTCCAGCATCATCCTATTTTTTAAACAAGTGTTTCGCTAGACATTATCCATTATTCCGAACAGACGAGACAGAAAACAGTAAGTTGCTATGATTTATTGGTAGAGGTTGCTAGCCTTTAAAACCAGTGATCTACTTACGATAGAAAAAAATATCCAATGACAATGACAATGTTTTATTGCTATTTTTCTAGCTATCTGGTAATCTGTTGGATTTCCTGTACTTTACTTTATTGAAATGTTAAGCAGTTTCACAGTCATGTCGTGGAGTACGAGTCTGCTATAGCCTAGATGTTTTAATCTTCCTTAAGAAGTCCAGAGTTTCTTTACCCGGGTGCGTATCATCAGACCAACCACTTCCCATTTTTGTATCTTCTTTTAATGTCTTCATGGCATGGTACGTAGATGGCCCTTTTCTCATCACACATGTTTTTTGGTTCGTGTTCGTTGTCTAAAATTTCACAGTCGGATCGATCGCCTTAACTCGACCTGTTGATCCATCTTCTTCACAGACTTGGAGATTTTGCCTTCGAAGGCTTCCAGCGATCACTGAACGTACAGGATTGTGACTGCTCAATCAAACAATCAATACTGATCTGCATTTAGGGCAGTCGCCCAGGTGGCAGATTCCCTATCTGTTGCTTTCCTAGCCTTTTCCTAAATGATTTCAAAGAAACTGGAAATTTATTGAACGTCTCCCTTGGTAATTTATTCCAATCCCTAACTCCCCTTCCTATAAATGAATATTTGCCCCAGTTTGTCCTCTTGAATTCCAACTTTATCTTCATATTGTGATCTTTCCTACTTTTATAAACGCCATTCAAACTTATTCGTCTACTAATGTCATTCCACGCCAACTCTCCGCTGACAGCTCGGAACATACCACTTAGTGGAGCAGCTCTTCTTCTTTCTCTCAATTCTTCCCAACCCAAACATTGCAACATTTTTGTAACGCTACTCTTTTGTCGGAAATCACCCAGAACAAATCGAGCTGCTTTTCTTCATACCTCCATACCTCATACAGTGTGTGGTTCTTTTATTCGTACAGGCTTCAATTTCTCATATTCGCATTAACGATTGAAAAACTGAAATAAAACGTACACTAAGGGTAAAAACATGATTTGTCAATGATACTTCGTTAGTCAAAACCATACTCATCTACATACAGGCCGGAAGATTTTATATGAATGTGCCCGCATCGACAAACGGGTGTACCATTTGTATTCGTACACATGGACAGGATGATGCGCACCGTTTATCTGCGATGTACGGAAACGCCTCAGTGACGGCATACGACTAGTCAAGTATGTTAGTCTCCTTCCTAGTGCATCTGTGGTGGACATGGGTAGGAGTGCAGAGTTAAGCGCGGAGCTTAAGAACACTATACATCAACTGCCACTTCAAGGATTTTCATTACGAAAAATGGGACAGATGGTCAATAGAACACATTCTACAGTTCAATATGTGGTTGATGAAGTTAAATAGAAATGCACTATTAATAACACTCCAAGGAAACCCAGGAGAAAGTGTTTAACTGAAAGGAAAGAACACTTTTTGTTCGGCTGCTAAAGTCAGATTCCAAACTAAGTGCACCAGTATTGATGCAACTCACGGGGGAACGACCAGGTAAGATGATCTGCAACTCCAGCATCCGTAGGATCCTGTATCGGCATGGGTACTATGGAAGAGTCCCTCGGAAAAAGCCATACGTAAGTAGAAAAAACAGACGGCTTAGACTGACATTTGCTAAGGAGCACATAAATAAGGAGAACGAATTCTGGAATGACGTTATCTGGTCTGATGAGACAAAAATAAACCTTTTCGGGTCAGATGGCATCCGCAGAATATGGAGAAAAATTGATACGGACAATGATCTGGCAAATACACTCCCAACTGTAAAATACGGTGGTGGGTCTGTAATGCTTTGGGGCCGTATGTTAGCCAGAGGTGTGTGTAACATATATTTCATTGACGGAATAATGAACAAGGAGGGATATAATGCAATCCTGAGGGTAAACGTGAAGCAGAGTGCCGAAGAAATGAGGATGCCACCTGCTTATATGTTTCATCATGATAATGACCCAAAATACACTACTGTCATTAATAAGACATGGTTGATCTGGAACATTCCTAAGCTGTTTATAAAACCTCCCCAGTCTCCGGATTTAAATCCCATTGAAGATCTTTGGGTTACGTTAAAGAGGAATATCCGTGTGCGTACGTAAGAGGAAGTGTGTTTCTTCAGGAATGGCAGAAAGTCAGCTCTGACATGTGCAAGAAATTAGTGTATTTTATGCGGCGACGATGTCAGGCATTTATAAAGGCTTGGGGACATTCCACTAGATACTAACATGTTCCAGGTACCTGTTATATTTTGTTTATTTCAAGTGTTCAATTTGCTTGTACGAATTGGAAAGGTATGGGCTATTTTTTCTTTATTAGAAGCTGTATATTTCGTTAACATGGTTGTGAACAGATATAGTAGATATATGTTTTTTGAAGGCTTTGTTGAATATATTTTCAGTGAATAAAATCCTTTTCAGTTTATTATTTTCTGGCAGTGCGTTGAGGTACTAAAGCAAACATCACGTCCGAATAGAACAGGTACTTACTGTACATGTACTATTTCCCTTACGAACATCTTGTGGGTGGGGGTGGTAGAACCCCCCCCCCCCCACACACACACACAGCTTCTCCTGTCCAGAGCCCGATCAAACTCTACATCGGCCCATATGCTGTAGAGCTCTCCGGGGTCCTCTTAACACATACCTCCTACCCAGTGCAGTCGAAACCGGCTGTAACGACTCCGAAGGGACCGCCAATTAACGGTCGTTGCGGGGGATAGTCTCAAAAATCGTCTTTCTTTTTGTTGCTAAAAATGTCATATCTGCAAGTTTCAGGTTACAAAATTACATTGCTCAGAATTTAAAAAGAATGGCATTTTTAATTTTTCGTCATGTCTGTCTGTATGTATGTACGCCCATCACGAGAAAATGGTTAAAGAGAATTTAATGAAAATCGGTATCTAAAATCGGGAAAGGAGGCTCTACAATCTAGGATATAAATAATTTTATTCACGCTGAGTGAAATAGTAGTTTAGGGAATGCCTAAAATTTATTTCTCAAATATCTGTATTATTAATGGTACCATCGATTAATAGAACTATATAGAATTAAATTTCCGATCATTTATGTCTTCCACATTTGTACCGTACTGGCTATGATATCAGAGATATTCATAAATTTCGATTTTTGTTGCTAAGTCCATATGAACGTCGAACCATGAGAAAATGGGGAACAGAATTTAATGACAGTCCGTATGTAAAGGCAGAAAACAAGGCACTATAGTCTAGGCTATAAATAATTTTATTCGCGCTGGATGAAATGGTAGTTTAGGGTAAGGCGCTAAAATTTTAATTTTTAAATACCTATGTTATTGTTCCTATCGAAAAGTACTGCATAACATGAGTTATTACAATTACAATCATATATGTCTTATACCGTTTCACCGTACCGACTATGATAATAGAATGAATGCATTTAGATTTTTGTTTCTTAGTCCATAAAAACGTCGATTCTTGCTGAGAGGATAGTATTGCTCAGCTGTGTTAACTGGCGTTGGTTTTTGTCATGATTTCTTAAAATGTAAAACCGCGTGGTCAACGGTCCCTATAGACAAGGAAAATTGTGAAGATGATTATAACATCCAGAAAAAAATCCTTGAAGGAACGGTTGCTTGAAGGATAAGACAAGGGGGAGTCATGAAAGAAGGAAAGACTCCCTTTACATTAGAATGCCCTAATATCACAGAGTCAGAAGGAAACTAAATGTGAAGGCCTCCAGTATCCAAAGATCATAAAACTGATCAATAATAACATTGCATTGACCATTGTTGTGATGTGATTTGTCTCTTCTGCTGCCACTCATCTGCTACGTCCTGAGTTAAACAGCATGCCTGAATATTGGCGGAAAGTAGCTGGGGAGTTGGAGAACTTTACGCATGTTATAAAAATATTTTCCCGTCAACGATAGCAGGCAAGGACGTACAGTAAGTACTCAGATGTGTCGCATATTATTCCATTTTCACTTGTAATCATGAGATGCTTCAAACTTGCCTACTTTTAACGTTGCTAATAGCCACCGTTTTCGTTCACATGTGTTTAATGCCTTTTTTTTTTTTTTTTTTTTTTTTTGCTAGTTGCTTTACGTCGCACCGACACAGATAGGTCTTATGGCGACGATGGGACAGGAAAGGCCTAGGAATGGGAAGGAAGCGGACGTGGCTTTAATTAAGGTACAGCCCCAGCATTTGCCAGGTGTGAAAATGGGAAACCACAGAAAACCATCTTCAGGGCTGCCGACAGTGGGGTTCCAACCCACTATCTCGCGGATGCTGCTCACAGCTGCGCGCTCCTAACCGTACGGCCAACTCGCCCGGTCTCATTTTATTAGAATCAAACATTTGTGCTCCAGAACATTCTCCAAATATAAGTTTTTAATTGGCGTATTCGGTAATCCGAATCATATTTTAATACATCATCACGCCAGGAAGAACTTGATAACCATATTTTACTAAACTGTCACATGCGTTCAATATCTTTATTACCGGGCGAGTTGGCCGTGCGCGTAGAGGCGCGCGGCTGTGAGCTTGCATCCGGGAGATAGTAGGTTCGAATCCCACTATCGGCAGCCCTGAAAATGGTTTTCCGTGGTTTCCCATTTTCACACCAGGCAAATACTGGGGCTGTACCTTAATTAAGGCCACGGCCGCTTCCTTCCAACTCCTAGGCCTTTCCTATCCCATCGTCGCCATAAGACCTTTCTGTGTCGGTGCGACGTAAAGCCCATTGCAAAAAAAAAAAATCTTTATTTTTCATTGTAATAGAACAAAATATTGTGCTCCAGAACATTCTCCAAACATAATTTTTAACACGAATTTTAACTGACGTATTCGGTGATACGAATCATTTTAAATGTGTTTTTGTCCTTGTCTATTGTTCTTATTCTTACTATTATGCGGCTGATAATGTCTACAAGATAGACAGAACATGTACCGAGATTTATTAACTGTTAATTGAATAAATAAAAAATCTTTTAGTACTGTAAAGGTGGAACATTTGAGTATACCTTTTGAATAAGTATACATCCCTATGTGTCAGCTATGTTATACTTAGGGGACAAAACATTTCATTAAGTCTGCCAACGGCCGTAGCCGTGTTGAAACACCGGATCTCGTGAGATCTCCAAAGTTAAGCAACATTGGGCGTGGTCAGGAGTTGGATGGGTTGCCACTCGTTGTTGGTGGGGGTAAGGGAATGGAGGAGCGGAAAGGAACTGGCCTCCCTACCGCACGTAAACTCCGGCTCAGGAACACCTCTGCGGAGGTTCGGACCTGCCTTCGGGCAGAATAACCCTTACCCTCATTAAGTCTGCCCTAGAAAGCATGGCTTCCTTCTTAACAAATCAAATATCAAAGACAACACAACCCAACTGAACACCAAATATGGAACAATAAACCGCGTATATAAGTTTGAATACCTTGGTGAGTGGATACAATCAAACGGACTAGATACAGAAACCACCCGGAATATTTATAACAAAAGTTGCTTTTTCCTAATTAGCAAAATTCACCATTATAACACTGTCGTCAAACCGGTATCTCTCTATGTGTCAGAATGCCTTATACTCTCTCAGAAATGTGCACTTGCTAAGTTAGAGCAAAAATTACAAAAAACGGTACGCACGTAAGAAAATCCAGACAAGAAATCTACGCTAAGATAGAGAAGATCACGGACGCAGGGTTCGCTTGTACGGTCACTTACGACGGATGGACGTCTCTCGATGGACAAAGCGCATTTTTAACACGTTTGACTCAAAACAAAAAACAACAATTCCCTGATTCGTTGGCGTCAAGAAAGACCTCGAAGAAATGCGCCAGAAGATGCGCACAAACGAGACCTTTTCAGGACAAGCACCATAACTTTTGGGACTTCACGGGATGCGAAGTGGACAACTGGTGCAAAGTGGTCGCAATCTGAGTAAACGCCAGAATGTACAATGAAACTTATCGTGGTCCCTAGTTGGCCCATTAGCGAGTTATAAATAAATAAATAAATAAATAAATAAATAAATAAATAAATAAATAAATAAATAAATAAATAAATAAATAAATAAATAAATAAATAAATAAATAAATAAATAAATAAAATAAATAAATTAAATAATAATAATAATAATAATAATAATGGTGCATCGAGAGAATTGACTGCGCGGTGCTGGCCGAATAACTGTAAGCTTGCATTCTGGAGATAGTGGGTTCGAACCCCACCATCACCTGCCCCGAGGATGGTTTTCCATAGATTATATCAATTTCATACCTGTAGATACTGGGGATGTACCTTAATTAAGGCCATGGTCGTGGCGACGTTAAAAGCCTTGCAATAGGAAAAGAAGAATGCTTTTTTGTTTGTTTGTTTGTTTGTTTGTTTTTCTTTGTTGTTGTTTTCTAGCAGTTTAAGGTCGCACTAACACACTGAAGTTTTTCGGCGACGCGAGGATGGGAGACGATTGGGAAGGTAGCGGCCTTGGCCTTAATTAAAGACATGGGAAACCATCTTTGGGCCTGCCGACTATGGGATTCGAACCCACCATCGTGACGGCAACTCGTTGGGTTCCTTTTCTTTTCAGCGACCTTTATATTATTGTGACCATTTTAACAACTCATGTAACCTCTCCATTTTTCATCCCCCTGTGGGTGCGGGTAGTTGAATAACACAGACGGTATCCCCTGCCTGTCGTAGGAGGCGACTAAAAGGGGCCGCAGAGACTCTTAACATCGGAGCATGAGTTGGCGACTACGGGGCCCGCAGATGAGTCCTGGCATTGTTTCCACTTACTTGTGCCAGGCTTCTCAATTTCGTTTTTCCTATCCGACCTCCCTTGGTCAACTCTTATTCTTTTCCGAGCCCGACGGTATTAGGTTCACGAATCCGAGGTGGTCATTCATTTTCATGCCCTTCGTGGCCCTTGTTTTTTCTTTGACGAATACTTTCATTTTTCGAAGAGTCGTAACCCTTCCATTTATTTATTTATTTATTTTATTTATTATATATATATATATATATATATTTCGCTTCGCCCTCTAAGGAGCACTTAGAACAGTTAGTACTGGTTTTCTTGTTCTTTTCATCGTTCTTATCTCCCTCATCCTTTCACTTTGGGCCTGTCTTCTTTCTTGCGTCCGTGCGTTTTTTAGTTTCCAATTCCTTCCTGTTAGTTTTTTGGGTATGAAGTTATGTGTATTGAGCGATTTACTTTATTTATTTATTTTATTAATGCTGTACTTCGCACCGACACAGGTAGATCTAATGGCGACAACGGGATAGGAAAGGGCTAGAAGTGGGAAGAAAGTGGCCGTAGCCTTAGTCAAGATACAACCCCAGCATTTACTGGGTGTGGAAATGGGAAATCATGGAAAACCATCTTCAGGGCTGCCGACAGTGGGATTCGAATTCACTTTCTCCCGAATAAAAGATCACTGCTGCGCGACCCTAACCACACGGCCATCTCACTCAGTCTGCACCCCCCCTACCCCATTCTGATTAATGCTGTACTTCCTCTTATAACAATAATCACCACCGCCGCCATCTCTCTGTTCACTCATACTGCATATCTACGGAACCTACTACGCTGGCGTAGCAGGGGGAGAGGTGATACTCCCACATGGCGCGTCCCAGGTGGCGGATAGGGGGGGGTCCTAACCGGCTTGCCGACGGACTTGAGCGAAAAAAAAATAGCTCTCGTGGACCAAACACACAACCCTCTGTGGGTGGGGAACGCAGACGAAGAATACACCCACGGTATGCCCTGCCTGTCGTAAGAGGCGACTAAAAGGGGCGACCAAGGGATGATCGAATTAGAACCATGAGACTACTTGTAATTAGTAACATCACGCGGGGAACATCATGGGTCGCTTTTACTTGCGGGTAGTACCACTATGTTAGGTACCAAATAGGTTTGTGATTAGTAGCAACAGAGTGCGCTGTCGGCTTTTCCAGTACCTGTGATTAGTACCAACCATATGAGCGACATCATGGTTCTGGTTTGCCTATGATTAGTACCCACTATATGGGGAACACCACGGGATAGTACGAGTCACTGTGGTTAGTACACTTATGTGATGAACACCATAGGTTCGCGTTGCCTTTAAATGGCGCCGCAGTGTGCGAAACACCGCGAGTCTACGCTACTTTTGATTGGTATCGCAACATAACAAATACCATGGTTCTACTTTCTTAGCGATAAGTCCCATTCTGAGGGACCGATGACTTGGATTTTGGAACCCCTTTAGACTACAAGCATCATCGATTCAGTATTGTGCTATAGAAGCAGTCCCTTGGTCAGTAATACTATTGTTTTACGTCAGTTTCTGTGAATGCGAGACATTGCTGGTCGGATCCACCGATTGTTTTAAATTCATATCCATCCATTCATTCTTCGTCGTCACGTTCTGTATTCTGGTCATTCGAGGAGTTTGGACTTTTAATTTGTCATTACATTTCGTCTCATTTCGTACCATTAGGGGCCAATGACCTGGATGTTAGGTCCCTTTCAACAACAAGCATCATCATCATCAACCTGCTGCATATTGGAGAGTATACAATATAAATCGAGTTAATTGGTTACGAACCGTAGATAGCTCAAGGGTACTGAACGCTTTTCACCCAGCAATCTTCAATTATTCTGCTCGAACACCTGCTCACTATTCCATTAAATGTGGCGGCATAAATGGGTAATTGTAATAACTGACTAGTGTAATTAGATCCCAGAATGAATGCTCACATAATTTTCATTACTATTTTATTTCATTGTACTTTTTTGACGTCATAACTACTATAGCGTTTATGATTGTGTTAGCACAGATGTTAATTGGCTGTGATGTGTGAATGAATAAATATTGAATGTCATTCTGTAGGGACGGTACGAGCAGGATCAAATGTCAACCAAGCGTTAATCACTCTAAAGAAAACGCGTTAAATGTTCCATTCGGAATAATAATATAGTTTATAACACTGAGAAGTTACAGCGCTCGCAAAATGCATGTGTGAGGTTCATCTGCAACCTTAAATAACACACCATGTGGCATCGTCGTACACCAAATTCGGCTGGGTCCGTCTGCAAGACAGACGTAATCTTCACTGCCTAATCTTATGGCAAGGAAATAAAATCTGAGTTCTCCTTCTTGCTTTAAGAACGTTTGTATAATCCCTCTTTACACCAATAAAGAAGTAAAATAAAATCCAAGAGCACAGAATAGCACAAAAACCTCAGACACGTATCAGTTTATTTTTGACGTAGGCATCATCACCGTCCCGAAATTTGAAGGTAATCCATTACTCCATAGCTGGGATCGAACCCGTCAACTTGGGTTCAGAATCACCTGCTCTACTCAGCTTGATATATTCTGTTTATACAGTGTGTTTTGAAATCCTTTCCATCATAATCCGTGACTATCAGCTGGAAATACCTGTGCTAAAGTGGCTTGATATATTACAGGTTATATTTATCATACGGTTGACAGCCAGATCTGGAGGAGTTAACTCGTACACAGTATTATTTTCCAAATATGGCGAAAAAAGGAATTAACTTAGGATTAAAGTCTATCATTCTCTTCTTTAACAGAAATATTTACATTGATTACCCATTTCTCTCTGTGTGTGTGAATTCATGTTGAAAACAGATTGTGGAGTCGAGCCTTCTGATGCGGTAAATTAAGCTACATGGAAAGATAATGAATTCTAGATATGCTTGTTATTATTATCATCATCGCGGGATAGGGCTTTTAATCGCTCTCTGTACGAAGCCATTACATGCGGAATAAGTAGGGAGTTAACATTGTTTTAACTGGACTGTCGATAGAGTGATTCAATACGATTCTCTCGGAATGGCTAGGTTTTGTATTCGGTTAATACCAGATCATTTTTATGCCCCTTTGTGGAGATTTAAGAAGAAACAAAAACACAAAAACGCTGAATTATGTTTAAATCTTTAATCGTTCTAAATAAAGCAAAATAAATAAATAGAATATGGGAAACAGTTACAGACACAGTTTTGAAAGTAAAATTTGTGGGGCCGGGCTGAGTGGCTCAGGCGGTTGAGGCGCTGGCCTTCTGACCCCAACTTGCCAGGTACGATCCTGTTACCTGGTCTGAACCCCCGTTGATGGAAAAAAAGATGAACTTACTAATCACTAGATTGTGTGTCATAAACCTGGGGTTCAATTCCAAATCATCCCGCAGTGCTCGCTTGGAGTGAGGGCATATTATGATATTGATGGTGGCGCGTCTCTCGAATGCGGACGTCATGCTTTGAACAGACTTCTTGGTGTTATTCGACAGGAGTAGGCCATGTGCCAACACAGGTTTCACCCTCTTTGTATCTTATCGTCATCATCATCGCACTACACAATGCATGATGTAGTCATCAAACGAGACGCAGAAATATGAACACTCAATTGTACAAAGATTGGCTTGTGCTTGATCAGGTTGAACATAATTGTGTAGGTGGTAGGTTTCCAAATATCATCTCTTCTGCCACCAGCTATCCATGTCTGTCTGTTAGGTCATCAGCCCGGAGACTGGTTGGATCCTCAAATAGCACCACCAAAGGCTATGCAGTTATAGGAAAACCACAAAACCCAACGACAGCACCAAAATGAAGCGTACTAGGCAAGACGAGGAGTGAGGTAGTTTACCATTGCTTTCCTCACACTAACAGCTATTGCAGCACTACTGGTCCTATGAGCAACACCTTTTGATAACACTCAGACACACTGGTTGTGCGGTAATGTCATCACTCAGCACCACCCATATGTCAGCAGTTTCCATACTGTACAGCCATGGATGAGGCTGGGATTTGGATGGATGCAAAAGAACTGTATCCATCAAGAGCAGCTATCGATAGTTTTCGAATAACATGTAAAACAAATTAAATATTTCTTTGCCGGCCAAAAATATGCAGATAAAGTTGGAATTCAAGAGGACAGATTAGGGTAATAAGGAATAAGGGATTGGAATAACATGTCAATGAAACTGTTCGACAAATCTCCAAGTTCTTCGAAAACATGTAAGAATAGGCTACGTAAACAGCTGATAGGGAATCTGCCACGTGAAGGACAGTCTTAAATGCATATCATTAATGAATGATGATGTTTTCTCTATTCGACCATGTGCCTGCACATAAAGTTTTAGTTGTCTTAATTATGTAATCAGGAGCCAGTAATTGCAGAGCTATCTAATCCTGATCTGTATATAACCTATTATTGTTTTTGTCATTTTTCCTTCTAAATTTGTGTATTGTAATTTTTCAAAATCTGTTGTTAATTTTTCGTGATCTTTTTCTGTTTTGCAATATATTTTATTGTACTATATTTTGTAATGTGTGTTGTAATTGGAGTGCAACTCTGTTACAGACATGTGTCATAAATAAATAAATAAATAAATAAATAAATAAATAAATAAATAAATAAATAAATAAATAAATATATGTTTCTACATTCTTTCGCCCTCTGAAGCAGGGAATAACTACTTGATGGTGCACACAAATGAAATGATGAAGCTCACAAACTACTCACCATCACAGCTAATGGACTCGTGTGCAAGTGACTGGGCATTAGAACACACACTCCCCACACTTGATAGTCGGGGAGAGAGGAGTATTCTTCTTCTCTACGATGAGCCCTACTAGGGACCACATGTCAATTTCAATTTATCCTTCCTCGTTGTTTCTTCTTCCGTTCTTTCCAGTATTCCTTCATCATTGCACTATGCTTTATTCTTTTCTCCTCGGACCACTTTAGACTGGGTTTACTTTTCACTCTTCCTTGGAATCCTTCCATTCATAAAGCTTTCTTTTTAAAAATCTCTCTTTCTATAGTTTCCTCTTCTCTTATTTTTTAATTCTAAATCTTTCTTGACATTTTCTCCCAAAGATACTTGTTATCATACATTCTATAGATTTGTCAAAAAATAGCAATATCCTTTTTCTTATTCTTTTCTGTTGTATTTTCTATGTTTGTCCCCGTCAGGAAGTCGTAAAATTTAAGAAACGAGATTTTCACTTCCGAAGGTGCATATGGCCCTGAGGTTCACTCATCCTACACCAAAAATGAGTACCAGGTTAATTCCTGGGAGCAAAGGCGTCCGGGCATAGAGGTAACCACTCTACTCCATCACGTGCCGCGGTTAACAATGGTGGAAGCCTTTACCTTCGAATCCTCCAAGGGCCTTCATGGCCTGTACGGAGGTGACTTTGTCTTTGTCTTTTTATGTTTGGCGTATTTTCTTCTTCTTCTTCTTCTTCTTAAGCGGTTTACCCTCCAGGGTTGGCTTTTCCCTCGGACTCAGCGAGGGATCCCACCTCTACCGCCTCAAGGGCAGTGTCCTGGAGCTTCAGACTTTGGGTCGGGGGATACAACTGGAGATAATGACCAGTACCTCGGCCAGGCGGCCTCACCTGCTATGCTGAACAGGGGCCTTGTGGAGGGATGGGAAGATTGGATGGGACAGGCAAGGAAGAGCGAAGGAAGCGGCATTTGCCTGGAGGAGAAATGGGAAACCACGGAAAACCACTTCGAGGATGGCTGAGGTGGGAATCGAACCCACCTCTACGCAGTTGACCTCCCGAGGCGGAGTGGACACCGTTCCAGCCCTCGTACAACTTTTAAAATTTCGTGGCAGAGCCGGGAATCGAACCCGGACCTCCGGGGGGTGGCAGCTAATCACGCTAACCACTACACCACAGAGGCGGACGGCATATTTTCTTATTATTCATAATTTCCATTGTTCTGTTCTTTTTATTGGACCTAAAATTTTTCTCACGATTCTTCTTTCTAGTACTTCCATTTTATTTAAGCTACAGTTCAAAAATTGGTAGTATTCACTTGCGTTAAGACATTCTGGTTTCTCCACTGTATTGCAGCGCCATACTTTGAGAATTTTAGAAAAGCATTTCTTGTTTTAAAAGAGTCTTAGTGATACCATACCCATACACTCTTTCCATCTCGTGTAATATTTCATCTACAGCAGATTTTTCTAAATTATTGTCTTGAATTATTTTCCCCAGGTGTTTTGATTAATTTCTCTATTCGACCACTGTGTGTTTTGGAGCGTATTTCATGTTTGTAATAAATTAGTTTTTGTCTACAGAGATCCAGAAATTTGTTTTGTTGGTTACTTCTTCCAAGAAATTGATTTGTGTTATTGTCCGACTCCCTGGCTGAATGTTCAGCATTGAGGCCTTCAGTTTAGAGGGCTCCGGGTTCGATTCCCGGCCGCGTCGGGGATTTTAATCGCGTCTGATTAATTCTTCTGGCACGGAAATTGCGTGTTTGTGTTTGCCCCAAAACTTTCCTCTTCATTTTCAGACAACACACCATACTACCAACCACCACAGAAATACGTAATAGTGATTACATCCCTCCACATGGTGCTGGTAGAACAGGGCCAAAATACAGGGTTCGCACCCACGACAATCAATCAATCAATCAATCAATCAATCAATTAATCAATCAATCAATCAATCAATCAATCAATCAATCAATCAGTCAGTCAATCAATCAATATCAATCAATACTTATCTGCATTTAGGGCAATCACCCAGGTGGCAGATTCCCTATCTGTTGCTTTCCTAGCCTTTTCCTAAATGATTTCAAAGAAATTGGAAATTTATTGAACGTCTCCCTTGGTAAGTTATTCCAATCCCTAACTCCCCTTCCTATAAATGCATATTTGCCCCAGTTTGTCCTCTTGAATTCCAGCTTTATCTTCATATTGTGATCTTTCCTACTTTTATAAACGCCATTCAAACTTATTCGTCTACTAATGTCATTCCACGCCAACTCTCCGCAGACAGCTCGGAACATACCACTTAGTCGAGCAACTCTTCTTCTTTCTCTCAATTCTTCCCAACCTAAACATTGCAACATTTTTGTAACGCTACTCTTTTGTCGGAAATCACCCAGAACAAATCGAGCTGCTTTTCTTTGGATTTTTTCCAGTTCTTGAATCAGGTAATCCTGGTGAGGGTCCCATACACTGGAACCATACTCTAGTTGGGGTCTTACCAGAGACTTATATGCCCTATCCTTTAAATCCTTACTACAACCCCTAAACACCCTCATAACCATGTGCAGAGATCTGTACCCTTTATTTACAATCCCATTTATGTGATTAGACCTACCCCAATGAAGATCTTTCCTTATATTAACACCTAGATACTTACAATGATCCCCAAAAGGAACTTCCACCCCATCAACGCAGTAATTAAAACTGAGTGGACTTTTCCTATTTGTGAAACTCACAACCTGACTTTTAACCCCGTTTATCATCATACCATTGCCTGCTGTCCATCTCACAACATTTTCGAGGTCACGCTGCAGTTGCTCACAATCTTGTAACTTATTTATCACTCTATAGAGAATAACATCATCCGCAAAAAGCCTTACCTCCGATTCCACTCCTTTACTCATATCATTTATATATATAAGAAAACATAAAGGTCCGATAACACTGCCCTGAGGAACTCCCCTCTCAACTAGAAATATAGCAACCCATTCAGTCACTCTTTTGTCTAGTCCAATTGCACTCATTTTTGCCAGTAGTCTCCCATGATCCACCCTATCAAATGCTTTAGACAGGTCAATCGCGATACAGTCCATACACCCCACAGTTGTGGTAGAAGAAGAAGAGGAAGAAGAAGATTGATTTGTCTTGTTGCATTTGTCAGGCTCTCTCGAAGTATAGCAAAATCGTCTGCAACTGCCAGGCAATTAGGCCTAATTTCAACAACATTTTTTTCTCCCCAAATATATTGGTGAAATTTTATATTCTTCTAATTTTTCATTCCAAATTCTTACAGTTTTCTCTAGGGTACAGTTGAAGAGAATTTGTATAAAGCCATTAAATTTCCGTACACCTGTATTTATTTTGACAGGTTCTGATATTACGTCCACAATAATAATAATAATAATAACAATAATAATAATAATAATAATAGTAATAAATAATGGTATTCGCTTTACGTCCCACTAACTACTTTTGCGGTTTACGGCGACACCGAGGTGCAGGAATTTAGTCCTGCAGGAGTTCTTTCACGTGCCAGTAAATCTACCGACGAGAGGCTGATGTATGTGAGCACTTTCAAATACCACCGGACTGAACCAGGATCGAACCTGCCACATTCGGGTCAAAAGGCCAGCGCCTCAACCGTCTGAACCACTCATCCCGGCAATTTAGCTACTAGCTGAGTTACTGGGTTGCATCAGTTCCGCTAGACGTCGCATCCAATTACATTGTTATGGAAGCAGAAATAACAGTTTCAAATTTGTGTCATATTGTGCACCGCTCCCCACGGCGCAGCGACGCACACTTTGGGAACGATTAATTGATGATGAAGATGTACGACATTCAGTATTTCTAACTAATTCGCTGACCTTTTTACCCAGATATTTGGGACCGTCAGTAATGTACATTAAGCACAGTATTACGACGCCAACCACGTGTTTTCTGTAGCAGTTGTGTGGTGTTTTGAGTGCAAATGAAGATGTGCGTTAAGACGGTAACAAACTTCCAGCCCGTGAGCTAGATGAATTCCCGACCTGACTAGGAATCGAGCCCGCGTTCCTGTGAACCGAATGCCAGTACGCTGACAACTGAACCCAGGGGCTGGACTACACAGTATTTCTAACACGAGACTTCACATGATCTCTCTGTGCTGTACCAGCTGTTGCGCACGAAGTTCACCTTGTAAAATATTTAGCTGATTCACTTGCAGACTCATCATGCACTTCCGCCACAACATCAGCAAGAAAATTTAGCAAGAAATGTAAACAAAGGATTCTCTTTCACCAGTGTAATACGATATTCGAGTTCCGTCCCACATTCTTCTGAGGCAGGAGACGGCGCCGAGAGAGGAGATTCTGGTCACGTGCGGACCCCCACTTCACCTGATGAAAGCTTATCCCATTTCCTAAACCAGGGGTTTCTAGCTGGCGGCCCGCGGCACATACGCTGCAACGAGGCCTATCCTTATGGCCCGAGAATTGTTTAAAAAATGTAGGTTCAATAATTTAATCTATAATTTAAGATTTATTTATTTATTTATTTATTTATTTATTTATTTATTTATTTATTTATTTATTTATTTATTTATTTATTTATTTATTTATTTATTTATTTATTTATTTTGGCTGGGTTTATCTGGAATTAGCGTAGTCAAATTTTCCGTGGACAGAAATTCGACACAGTGGTAACCAGGCAACCACTGTTCGTCCGCAGCCTTCTATATGCAGTAGGTAAAAATGGCGCCGTGTTTTAAACTAAACGAGTTTCCACTGTATTTGACTGGCGCTTCGTCTAGGTCACAGCAAAGCCTCTTGCGCACGGTAACATCCTCGAAGTGAGCAGAATTTTTCTCACAGTACGTATCTTGTGAATATATATGGCCATAAAATTGTGTGCTAAATCAGCGACCTTTTTGTTGGACGATCTTGATAGGTGGAGCTATCTTGTGACATGGCATGGGAATACTGTGTGCTGGATCAGCCGCCATATTCTTGGACGTAGATCATGATACGTGGGGCTATCTTGTGACATGGCATGGGAATGTTGTGTGCTGGATCAGCCGCCATATTGTTGGACGTAGATCATGATAGGTGGGGCTATCTCGTGACATGACATGGGAATGTTGTGAGCTGGATCAGCCGCCATATTGTTAGACGTAGATCTTGATAGGTGGGGCTATCTTGTGACATGGCATGCGAATGTTGTGTTCTGGATCAGCCGCCATATTGTTGGACGTAGATCTTGATAGGTGAGGCTATCTTGTGACATGACATGGGAATGTTGTGAGCTGGATCAGCCGCCATATTGTTAGACGTAGATCTTGATAGGTGGGGCTATCTTGTGACATGGCATGCGAATGTTGTGTGCTGGATCAGCCGCCATATTGTTGGACGTAGATCTTGATAGGTGAGGCTATCTTGTGACATGACATGGGAATGTTGTGAGCTGGACCAGCGGCCATATTGGTGGACGTAGATCTTGATGCGACATATTTGTTTCGATTTATCGGAACACTAAATATCCCCTGCATGTCGTAAGAGGCTACTAAGAGAGGAACAACCAAAGTGTCTGTACTCGCTCTCTCGTCCTCTAAAGCTGCGTTTACACGAAGCGCAATTTCCTCGCGAAGTAATTTCACGAGGGAATTGTGCCTAGTGTAGACGCTCCCTCACCCCTGAGTAATTGCGGAGTGAGGGCCCTCGCTGCGAGCCGGAGGTCAGTCGGTTTTTGTCCGTGCATCAAAGGGTTTCGCTCATCGAATTTCGCTTAGTGTAAACGTGGTCCCCATAGTTGTGCGAGGGATGAATCAAGAACAATGCTTGCTTGAGCTCTACAAAAATCGAGATTTTATGTGGAATCCAAAAATCAAAAACTATTTCAATCGCAATAAAAAAGAAGATGCGTGGAAGGAAATTAGTTCTCAACCAAACTTTCCTATTTCTACAGTGAAAGGGAAGATGAAAGCGCTACTGGGATCATATCGAAGCGAAATATCGAAAGAAAATGAGAGCAGAGTCACTGGATCAGGTAAGCAATTGAAGACATGGATGGAAGAAGGGCTTAAGTCAGGTTGTGGCGTTATTCGGTAAATTGCATATATACGTTCCTTGGAGGCTCATCTAGATACTACCTAAATGGCTTATCGGTAGTGTCAATAGATGGCGTGTGATGTGCTATATTGAGTTGCGCCGTTCTTCCAAATATTACTCATGTCCGACTTAAAATACGCTCCAATGCTGACTTAGGGCGAGCCAGCAATCATCACTCATCAAACTCGAAACAGCTGACGCAGGAGTAATGTCAGGAGGAGAAATATCTGATATTTCAGCAAATGACAGTGAATATTTACCAAATGAAACCTCAGATGATTCGGATACTAAATCCTTACTATCAGAATGATCTACCGTTCTCAGCCCACTGTCATTTGCAACACCACAAACTAAAGGACTTCAGTTTTCAATTCCAAAGTATGTCATATTATGTCACTCTCCTGCAGGAACTGTATCAGGAAGCCAGAATTATAATATTACGTTTCATGACAAGTTTCAGTTATTGAAGGATATATGGTCTGTAAGATAATTTGGATAGCTTTCCAGTCCCTCGTGTAGGTATTGAACCCAGAAAATTAAAAGTTGTTAAAGATTTAGTAAGCTTTCTATGCGCTGGTGCACGTGCATGGTTTGAAAATATTTTCCGGGGAGCTGAATCTGTGGGAGTAGGAAATTCTCGATATAGTGACTCCCCTAATAACATGTTGTGCCCTGTCAAATGTTCTAACCTGTAAAACTTGTCTACATGCTTCCAACAATGTAAAAAACATTAATTTTCAATGAAAATGTTTCTTGAAAATGGAATAAGGGCGTAACTCCAAAATACAAAATTGACAACAAACCAAAAAATGTATAAATATTTTTGATGTACATATTATGAAATAATCAAGAATGTAGTTAAGTATAATATACCACAATTTTGTATTTCTGAGAAAAGTGTTTGATGTTGTAATTCTTTAAACTCATTTATCTCAAAAGAGTGTTTTTTGAGTTACGCCCTTCTTCCATCCATGTCTTCAATTGCTGTTGGTTTATACTGCAAAATTGTGTCATTTCATTACTTTTTTGAACCTAACGGTACCTATTTTGAAGCATTCTTGGGTCATTGTGAAGAACTTACACTTACCGGCACGAAAAGCGCAACACTTTAATTTCTTACAAAAACTGTAATTTATTTTAAATTTATGATACTGTTATAACACTAATCTACTATATGATGATGAAATATTGTAGTACGGTCCCATGTAGATGTCCAATAATGAAAAACAATGAAACAACAATGAAAAAGACGATTATAAACAAATTAACTCATAAAGGTAATGCACAGCTGCAGCGGCTGGAGGGACAAAACAAGTTTCCATGTTGGCTGCAAAACCCGAACTGAAGCTTTCAGGCTTGTCGAAGGCGGCTCGCCCCACTCATGCTATTTTTCGCTCTGAATTGCGCTCTGCGAAATAGTGCGAAATTTCACTCGAGGCGAGGAAGTTAACGACTTTCGCGAGGGAGTTTCGCCAGTGTAAACGCAGCTTAAGACAAAAAACATTTCGTCGTGGACCTCAAAATAGCGATATACCGGAGAGAAATACTGGCCCGCAGCACATGTATCAATTAGAACGAAAATTCGTTGATATAGATCAGACAGAACCTTTCTGGTCAGAGTTCTAAGCTGAAATATTATCGCATAGCGTTTTTTCTAGGCGCAGCGACTACACACATGATTCTTCCTTCCATGTAGCGGAAAAATGTACGAATATCTTTAAAAAAATTAAAATACATTGTTTGACGCTGCGGGTAATTAGATACTGCAGTCAGCAACAAAATTAGTCGAGCTGTCCGCGTCCTTGGCTCAATGGTCAAGGTAGTGGCATTCGGTTCAGAAGATCCTTGGTTCGATTCCCAGCCGGGTGGAGGATCTTAATTCCTCTGACTCAGGTATTAGGTGTTTGTGTTTGCCCCAATACTCTCTTCTTCATAAACGCACCACAGAAACACGGAATAGTATACAGGCTACATCCCTGGCCAAATACACATACGCTGCACACTTCGCACCGGAGCGAAGGAAAAGCGACAGAAAAAGAAAAAAATACACATTTTGAAATACCCTGTACACCGTGTCATCACATTAATAATAAACAATAGCTGCCTCTGTGGATCAGTGGTAGAGTGTCGGCCTCCGGATTCCAAGATAGCGGGTTCAAACCCGGCAGAGGTAGTCGGATTTTTTAATGGCGGAAAAAAAGTCCATTCGACACTCCATGTCGTACGATGTCGGCATGTAAAAGATCTATGGTGACACATTTGGTGTTTACCCGACAAAATTAATTAAATCTTAGCCATAGACACCCAAGAGAGTTTCGGTTTACTCGGTCTGTTATCTAGTGAGCCTAGAGTAAAACGGAACGTCGAAATTGAAGAGCAGACAGCCAGATGGTGTCAAATTGAAATGTCTGCACACGGTAGCTGAGGCCATACGATTATTATTATTATTATTATTATTATTATTAATAATAATAAAAATAACCTTCCTTCTTCTATCTTAATCTGTTTACCCTCCAGGGTTAATTTTCCCACCTCTGCCCCATCAATGGCAGTGTCCTGGAGCGGAGACTTTGGGTGGGCGATGAAACCGGAGAGGAGGACCAGTACTTCGCCCAGACTGCCTCACCTGCTATGCTGAACACGGGTCTTGTGGGGGGATGGGAAGATGGGAAGGGATAGACAAGGAAGAGGAAGGGGAGCGACCGGAGCCTGGAAGGAGAAGTGGGAAGCTACCGAAAACCACTTTGAGGTTGGCTGAGGTGGGAATCGAACAAACCTCTACTCAGAAGACATCCTGAGGCTGAGTGAACCCCGTTCCAGCCCTCGCACTACTTTTCAAATTTCTTGGCACAGCCGGGAATCAAACGCAGGCCTCCGTGTGTGGCACCTAATCATGCTAACTACTACACCACAGCGGCGGAAATACTACTACTACTACTACTACTACTACTACTACTACTACTACTACTACTACTTTTTGCTAGGGGCTTTACGTCGCACCGACACAGATAGGTCTTATGGCGACGATGGGATAGGAATGGCCTAGGAGTTGGAAGGAAGCGGCCGTGGCCTTAATTAAGGTACAGCCCCAGCATTTGCCTGGTGTGAAAATGGGAAACCACGGAAAACCATCTTCAGGGCTGCCGACAGTGGGATTCGAACCCCCTATCTCCCGGATGCAAGCTCACAGCCGCGCGCCTCTACGCGCACGGCCAACTCGCCCGGTACTACTACTACTACTACTACTGTGGTCTCAAGTGCTGTGTGCCGATATTTTCATTTGACGCCATTTGGCTGTCTGCTCGTCAGTTTCGAAGTTTCGTTTTACTTTAGGCCTACTGGAGGGCAGAGGAAACCGAATTTCTCTTGGGTGTCAATGGCTGAATTTTTAATAATTTTTTCGGGGGGGAACACCAGATGTATCTTACGACATGGAGTGTCGAATGGACTTTTTTCTGTCCTTCAAAAATCCGATTACCTCTGTCAGGTTTGAACCCGCTATCTTGGGAGCCGCAGGCCGCCACTCTACCACTGATCTACAGAGGCAGCATTATCCCTGTATCAGTCCGTCCCTTCGCTAGGTAGAATGAACTCGTCCATGACTGCTGTGGTACTTAAGTTTTTAAATAATGTATAGGCCTACGCCATTTTAACTAAACAGATTTTAAGTTTTCCGTGTTAATTTGAAATGCATTTGGTTGTCCCTTCCTACTATCGAAACATAATTCGGGCTGAATTGGTCTTGAGCTGTAATACCGTCTGAAACAGACCTGTAAGAATTGACAGTACATGATGAAAGCAATACAAGGTACCGATACATCTACATTTATTTCTTCTTAAGACTTAAATTATTGGAATAAATTTTAATTTTATTTTCTGTTCATAATTACCACCTTTCTTCATTTAAAAACAATCAAATATCTGTTTCGGCCCTCCACTCAGTTCTTGAATAAGGTTGTGTCCCTCTGGACTTCAGAAGTTGGAAACCCCTATTCGAAACACGCCGAACACAGTTTTTGAAAGTGGTTCTTTTCATTTTTCTACGCATACAAATCTTGCATGTTTTTTCTTGAGATTCAGTTATATTAAAAAGTCAGCGCAGCTGCGTATAAAACTTGTTGATGTTGTTTAAAGAAGAGTGACAAGTCATGAATGAAACGTTCAGAAAGCGGCTCGCCGGAATTAAGAGTGAAAAAGTGACTTGTTTTACTTTCTTCTGTAAAACACAATCTCACGCTGCTGCCGTCGCTTAGTCATTCACTCATCTGCTCTTTCTTTTTTTGCCTTCCTTCAGGATATGTGACAGAACTGTCGTGTCATGTCTGTATGGTTCATGTTACACACGAGTCGAGTGCATCAAACACGGAACAGGATGCATTCCTGACAAGTCGCTCCTAGTTCAATGTAATAATAATAATAATAATAATAATAATAATAATAATAATAATAATAATAATAATAATAATAATAATAATAATAAATAAGGAATAAAATGCAAATGGCGTACCATCTGGCTAAAAATGTGTATATAACAAACGATCTATATCTCTGAATGCAAAAATCAAACACTACTGCACTGTCATCCGGCCAGAGGCTCTATATGCAGCGGAATGTCTCGCCATGAACAAAAAAGGCATGATGGAGAAATTGGAGGCCAAGGAAAGAAAGATTTTGAGGAAAATCTTAGGTCCAGTCAAGGACAACGGCTAGTTTAAGAGACGGCACAACCAGGAGTTGTATTCACATGTGGAGAAAATAACCGACGTGATGCGAAAAAGGAGGATTACTTTTTATGGACACATGGCCCGAATGAAGTCAACACGGATAACCAACAGCATTTTCACTTTCCTCCAAGAGAAAAAGGCAAAGGGGGCATGGTTCAGTGAGGTACATAAAGATATGCAGGAGATTGGGATCTCATTTGAAGATATCCAGGAGCGTGACCCACTTAAGATAAAACTCCAAGAACATCAGAGTTTCCAACCAAAGCCGAAGCTGAAAACTGGAAAGGCATGGACGAAAGAGCGAAAGGAGCAACACCATATACGAATGAAGGAATACTGGACCAACATTAAAGCTCTAAAGGAAAGAGTTGAAATGACGTGGTCCTTAGTTGGCCGAAACAAAACAAGAAGAAGAAGAGAAGGAGATCGACAAGATGATGGACTTACACCAATACTGTTCAGCTTGGTTCTGGATGAAGTGGTGAAACAGTGCAGATAGTTGAATAAAACCATGGGTATCGAAGGTGTACAGATTGGATACAAGATCAAACACAACGCCACAGTGGACTGCTTGGCCTTCGCAGATGATATGGCATTGCTACATGAGACGGAAGAAGATGCGAAGATGACGCTAGCAAACATAGCCGAGACTGCGGCGAAGCTGGCGTACAAAACCAAAATATCGAATCCAAAGGTCAACTGGAATATTGGAGGTCAAGTAGTGGAGAGAGTCGACAGTTTCCGGTAAGTAGGTGAGAATATAACAGGCAAACTACAGAATAATAAGAATGCGGGAGGCAAAGCACAACTCCTGCAGAAACTACGATTCACGGCCAAGACGACTTCTGGGAAGAAGAACCTATCGATGAACGCCAAACTGCGACACTATACGATGACCATCCGGAATGTACACTACTGAAACCATGACAGTAGGCAAAGGAGATTGTATTTGATTGTAAAAGGAGGAAAGAAAGATCCTGAGATATATGCGGTACCAAAAAGCAGGGTGAAATATGGGTGCATAGATCAAGGCAGGAGATCTACGAGAAAGTACAAAGGGCACTAGGAAAGTTTTACAATACGCAAAAACTGTTGGCTGGACACTCCTGTTATGGTGAGGGATGAAAAGAGGGGTGGAAACAGGTCTAGAAGACAGCAAGGTGCGACCTTCACACCAGTTGTTACCAAGCAGTGGGATTGAAAGCAAGTTAAGGTGTCAGTGTGGTCTAAAGGTGAATATCGCGCAATTATCCGCTACAATTTTGCTCGTGGATTAACTGTTGAACAGTGCCTGGAGGAAATGACTCATGTGCTGTGGAAAGACTGTCCACATCGGACAACAATTTTCCGCTCGTACAAAGAGTTCCCGAGGGGAAATTTTGGGGTTGAAGACGATCCTCGTTCTGGGCGACCGTCTGAATCAGTGACTGAGGAAAACATTGAAGCTGTGAGGAAAATGTTGCAGCAAGAGGGGCAGTTGACTTATCGGCAGGTATGAGAGACCTTCAACACCCCTGCACCAGCCATTCATTCAGTTCTACACGACCATGTTAGAAAGCTTTGTTCCCTTTGGGTGCCCCTTTCACTTTCAGAGGAACAAAGGGCACATCGAGTGAAATGGTGCCGAAAAATCCTGAAACAGTTTGAAAATGGGACTTCGCGTAACGTCAATAGCATCGTTACAGGTGACGAAACTTGGCTTTATTATTACGATGTCCGAACAAAATCCCAGAACAAGCTGTGGCTGTTTGAATATGAGGGTACTCCTGTGACTGTGCGAAAGTCAAGGTCAGTGAAGAAAAGGATAATTGCAGTGTTCTTCACAAAACGGGGTATCCTGACTCGGGTTGTGCTAGAAACACAAAGGACAGTTACTGCGAAGTGGTACAGTGAGACTTGTCTGCTACAGGTCATCCAGGCTCTCAAGCAGCTCCGTCCAAGGTCACGGCTCAACACTTGGCTCTTGCATCACGACAATGCTCCAGCACATCGTGCTAATGCAGCAATGGATTTTCTTGCCAGATCAGGGTTGACTGTGCTTGATCATCCTCCATAGAGTCCTGATCTTGCTCCATGTGACTTCGCACTCTTCCCAGAAGTGAAGATGAAGCTGAAAGGGCGGCGTTTTGCACCCGAGGAACTTCTGGCAGCATGGGATCAATAGTGTAAAAATGTAACCGAAGAAAAGTGGGAGAGTTGGTTCAGTGACTGGTTTCGACGTATGGAGAAGTGTATTGAGTGTGGTGGAAATTATTTTGAAAAAATCTAAAGCGTTCACTCACACTGCAAAACTTTCGTAGTGCCCTTTGTAGAAGCAATATCAAGTGTATTATGGAAAAGAAGGTTGAGTTTCGAGGGACATTTGATGAGGATGGATGACAACATGTTGACAAAGAAGATATGGAATGCGACATGCTTAACGGGAAATAACTGGATGAATGAAGTTAGGGAGGATTGGAAGGCTAATGGCATAAAATATAAATATCCACTAACGCCTGTGCAGGATAGATCTGTTTACAAAAGGGTAGTCGAAAGTCACTAAATGAACCGGTACTAAGATCAAGTTCCAAATCACAGAAGGGGAGAGAATCAGGAGTGAAAGAATGAAGAGGTACGGTGAAGGATGGAGACGTGCTGAACAAGTCACTCCAGATCCTAAGGGTCGAAACGAATTAAATAAATAAATAAATAAATAAATAAATAAATAAATAAATAAATAAATAATGGTGACTCTGACAACAATGGGTTCTTGCATCCTGAAATCACATCACTGAGTCCTACAGTCTCCCAAAGATTATGTAAGAAAGAGATCCAAAAAAAGGATACAAGTATCCACAGTTCTAGCCCTTCAGGTAAGCAATTGAATGTTGAAAACATCCTAGGGATATGAGCTACGAAATTTAGGTAAATAAAATATAGTAAAGTAAAGGGATATATTCTTTATTTATTCCTAAAAATTACAAGCCTTTCCTTAATCATCGTTATCCGGTCGATTAGATTAGCAGTTTGGCTTTTTCTACCACTACGAGCGCTAATGTGAGTCAATGCAGACTTTCAATTAAGCGCTTATAACTGCACTCGGTGCGGACATTTTTCAAAAACGCCTGAGGGCACTGAACCAAGGAACACATTACAGAAATAATTATGTAAATAAGTTAATTTGGCTAGGATTTGAATAAAAAAGAAAACTAGTAAAGAAACAAGCGATTTTAGGGTGTTTTTCCGGAACTGCATTTAGACCGGAAGTGATTTTCGAATTTTTTAGTTATAGAACTATCCAAGACTCATAATCTGAAATCGTGTCGGGCCCTTTAGCTCTTCAGCTTTCGACACAATTGTCTCCTAAGAAATGTTTTCGGCATTAAAAGACGGCTACTAAGAAAAGAGCTCATCGAGGTTAAAACGGCAATTAATTAAAGAGAATCTCTTCTTCATCATATTTTTTTCTTCTTCTTCTTCTTCTTCTTCTTCTTCTTCTTCACGATGAGGCTTGCCAGGGACCACATGCCAATTGCAATTCTTCCTTCCTTTCTCTTTTCTTTTCCATTCTTTCCAGTATTCATTCATCATTGCACTATGCTTTTTTCTTCTGTCATTCCTTTTCATTCTTCCTTGAAATCCTCTTACTTTATTCCTTTGAAAATTTTTCATGACCTCCTTTATCACGCTTGTTGTTAGCTCTCTCTTCCTTCCACTTCCTAGGCATTTCCTATACCATCTAAAGTAGGCCTATTTGCTTCCTACCCCATCGTCGCCATAAGACATATCTGTACAGCCCCGGCATATGCCTGGTATGAAAATGGGAAACCACGGAAAACCATGTCGGTTCGACGTAAAGCAAATAGCAAGAGAGAGCCAACAACAAGCGTGATAAAGGAGGTCATGAAAAATATTCAAAGGAATAAAGTAAGAGGATTTCAAGGAAGAATGAAAAGGAATGACAGAAGAAAAAAGCACAGTGCAATGATGAATGAATACTGGAAAGAACGGAAAAGAAAAGAGTAAGGGCTGCCGACATTGGGGCTCGAACCCACTATCTCCCGATTACTGGATACTGGCCGCACTTAAGCGACATCAGCTATCGAGCTCGGTCAAAATTTTAACAATTTATTATACACTGACTGACAGAGCAAATGCAACACCAAGGAGGAGTGGTTCGAAAGGGATGAAAGTTGGGGAAAAAACAGAGTCGGCACGGAAGAATAATTGATGTTTATTTCAAACCGATATGCAGGTTACACAATGCGCACGGCATCGACTCAGTAGGATGTAGGACCACCGCGAGCGGCGATGCACGCAGAAACACGTCGAGGTACAGAGTCAATAAGAGTGCGGATGGTGTCCTGAGGGATGGTTCTCCATTCTCTGTCAACCATTTGCCACAGTTGGTCGTCCGTACGAGGCTGGGGCAGAGTTTGCAAACGGCGTCCAATGAGATCCCACACGTGTTCGATTGGTGAGAGATCCGATCCGGAGAGTACGCTGGCCACGGAAGCATCTGTACACCTCGTAGAGCCTGTTGGGAGATGCGAGCAGTGTGTGGGCGGGCATTATCCTGCTGAAACAGAGCATTGGGCAGCCCCTGAAGGTACGGGAGTGCCACCGGCCGCAGCAAATGCTGCACGTAGCGGTGGGCATTTAACGTGCCTTGAATACGCACTAGAGGTGACGTGGAATCATATGCAATAGCGCCCCAAACCATGATCCCGCGCTGTCTAGCGGTAGGGCGCTCCACAGTTACTGCCGGATTTGACCTTTCTCCACGCCGACGCCACACTCGTCTGCGCTGACTATCACTGACAGAACAGAAGCGTGACTCATCGGAGAACACGACGTTCCGCCATTCCCTCATCCAAGTCGCTCTAGCCCGGCACCATGCCAGGCGTGCACGTCTATGCTGTGGAGTCAATGGTAGTCTTCTGAGCGGACGCCGGGAGTGCAGGCCTCCTTCAACCAATCGACGGGAAATTGTTCTGGTCGATATTGGAACAGCCAGGGTGTCTTGCACATGCTGAAGAATGGCGGTTGACGTGGCGTGCGGGGCTGCCACCGCTTGGCGGCGGATGCGCCGATCCTCGCGTGCTGACGTCACTCGGGCTGCGCCTGGACCCCTCGCACGTGCCACGTGCCACATGTCCCTGCGCCAACCATCTTCGCCACAGGCGCTGCACCGTGGACACATCCCTATGGGTATCGGCTGCGATTTGACGAAGCGACCAACCTGCCCTTCTCAGCCCAATCACCATACCCCTCGTAAAGTCGTCTGTCTGCTGGAAATGCCTCCGTTGACGGCGGCCTGGCATTCTTAGCTACACAAGTGTCCTGTGGCACACGACAACACGTTCTACAATGACTGTCGGCTGAGAAATCATGGTACGAAGTGGGCCATTCGCCAACGCCGTGTCCCATTTATCGTTCGCTACGTGCGCAGCACAGCGGCGCATTTCACATCATGAGCATACCTCAGTGACGTCAGTCTACGCTGCAATTGGCATAAAGTTCTGACCACTCCTTCTTGGTGTTGCATTTGCTCTGTCAGTCAGTGTACAATGGCAGTATAAAACCTGAGATGACCAAATCTAAACGTATCTAAAATTTAAATCCTAAAGCAGTGCTTATCAAACTGGGGTAAGCGTACAGACTTTTAGTCGGGTTCGCGAGCAGCCTTCAGGGAAAAAATGAAGAAAAACTGAAACATAGAAATAAATAACAATAAAGTTAAATATGGAGCCAAGCTTCGCTTGAAAGTTTGATCTGGACTACACACATCAGAAAACTGTGTCACGCCATGCAGCCACGCCCATCATCATCCTTTACCGTCTCCAGTTATCCGGGTGCGGTACAAGAACACCCTCCATCTTTGTATATCCAGGAACATTTCCTCCTCTCAACTTCGTGCCATTCCACACCTCTTCTTCCAAATCCTGCTTCACTTGACTGATCCGCCGTTTCCTTGGTCTGCCTCTAGGTCTTTTGCCTTCCAGTTCCTTTTCTACTTGATGTTTTTTACATTTTCGCTTGGCGAATGCTTTTCTCTTCATTGCGGATCTTCTCTCTTCTTGTTTACCATAGCATTGACCTCAGGAACGTCTTGAAGTCTGCTACCATCTCTACTGTTGATCGTATAGGCTTCATGGGCACATGTAGTTATTGACAGGAAATGTACTTGATAAAGGGTTCTCCTTGTATTTAAAGGTATTTGGTTATCCTGTAGAAGAGACTTAACTTGGTGATACAATTGTGCTCGTTTTTGGACTCTTTTAGTTATTTCAGCAGAGGACTTTGCATCACTAGTTACAATACTACCAAGATATTGAAAATGGTTAACGTTTTCTAATTTCTCGTCGTCTAGTTGGATATTAAACCTGCACGCACACCCATCTCAAGAAATTTTGATTATTTATAACATCTGAATTCCAGAATTAAGATAGAAAAAGTTTCATTCTTATTTATGAATTTCCGCCTCTGTGGTGTAGTGGTTAGTGTGATTAGCTGCCACCTCCGGAGGCCCGGATTCGATTCCCGGCTCTGCCACGAAATTTGGAAAGTGGTACGAGGGCTGGAACGGGGTCCACTCGGCCTCGGGAGGTCAACTGACTAGAGGTGGGTTTGATTCCCACCTCACCCATCCTGGAAGTGGTTTTCCATCTTTTCCCACGTCTCCTCCAGGAAAATGCCGGGATGGTACCTAACTTAAGGCCACGGCTGCTTCCTTCCCTCTTCCTTGTCTATCCCTTCCAATCTTCCCATACCCCACCAAGGCCCCTGTTCAGCATAGCAAGTGAGGCCGCCTGGGCGATGTACTAGTCATCCTCCCCAGTTGTATCCCCCGACCCCGAGTCTGAAGCTCCAGGACACTGCCCTTGAGGCGGTAGAGGTGGGATCCCTCGCTGAGTCCGAGGAAAAAACCGACCCTGGAGAGTAAACAGATAAAGAAGAAAATTTATTAATTTGATGTTGAGGCTGAAATCTAGCTTTTTGTGAAACTTTCGTACAAACAGGCTACCCTGTGTTACTTCATTGTCATTGTATTGCACTCGCTACAGACACGAATTTCTTGTGATGAGTTATAGAAATGTATTTAATTTCACAATCTCGTCTTATGTATGATGTGTATTGAAAGAATGTTTGATAATTAATTAAAATGCCTTAATAATTACCCAGAAAATCGTACTTTAAAACCCATCATTCACGTACTTTTTGTGCGGGTACATTGAACTTTTAACCATGAGTGTGTACAATCACATAATAGTTTGAGAATCTCCGACTTACAATATAAAAATAACAACTACATTCCGTAACGCGTAACAGTAAAAAACCACATTCACTCTCATTCATGCTTATAAATTGACCTTGGCAGAGGGGTTTAAACTTCGTCTTAGATTTAGTGTCCCTGCTGTCATTGGGGAGTTCATTCCCACCAGATCGCGGCGATGACCGTGAACGATCCGTTGTAAGTTCTGTTTCGAAGTAGTAGAATTTCTAACGTACAGCATGACTGGGTGTTGAACAGGTGTAGGGAACTAAAGTGGCGAAATCTGGAGAAGTAATAGGAGTGTTTTCAGGAAGAACTTGATACACGTAAGTAGTCGCATGGAGTCTATGTCTGCCATTCAGTCGTAACCAAAATAACTGCCAACATAGGGGAAATGTGAGAATACATCTTATTGATCTCGACAATGACTCTTGTTCTTTCTTTCTTAATCTGTTTACATTTCGGGGTTGGTTTTTCCCTCGGACTCAGCCAGGGATCCCGCCTCTACCGCCTCAAGGGCAGTGTCCTGGAGCGTGAGACTTTGGGTCGGGGGATACAACTGGGAAGTAGGACCAGTACCTCGCAAAGGTGGCCTCAACTGTTATGCTGAAGAGGGGCCTTGTGCGAAGGATGGGGATATTGTAAGGGATAGACAAGGAAGAGGGAAGAAAGCGGCCGTGACCTTAAGTTAGGTACCATCCCGGCATTTGCATCGAGGAGAAGTGGGGAACCACGAAAAACCCACTTCAAGGATGGCTAAGGATAGAATAAAAACCCCTTGTACTCAGTTGACCTCCCGAGGTGGAGTGGACCCCATTCCAGCCCTCGCACCACGTTTTAAATTTCGTGGCAGAGCCGGGAATTGAACCCGGGCCTCCGGGGGTGGCAGCTATTCACGCTAATCACTACACCACAGAGCGGACATGCCTGTTGTTACTTTGTTAAATTCATAATTTTAATTGCTATTTGTTTTACGTCGCACCGACACAGATAGGTCTTATGGTGACGATGGGATAGGAAAGGCCTAGGAATGGGAAGGAAGCGGCCGTGGCCTTAATTAATGTACAGCCCCAGCATTTGCTTGATGTGAAAATGGGAACCCACGGAAAACCATCTTTAGGGCTGCCGACAGTGGGGTTCGAATCCACTATCTCCCGATTACTGGATACTGGCCGCACTTAAGCGACTACAGCTATCGAGCTCGGTAATTTTAATTGCAGAAGGGATTCTATTTTGATAGTAAAGCAGCATCGCAGCCTACTTCGTGCCATTTACATCAACGTTATATTTCAGTCACTTAAATGTTGGTAATGCGTTCATTACGAAAGGCTTTCTCGTCGCTTCAGCGTTCGCATTTTATTTCAGCTTTCTACTTATAAATTAAGTAATACTCCCTTGATTATTGTAAATCGTAATAATATAGACCTCGTAGGTATACGTGTAGGGTAGCATGCCTGCCCCTTACCCAGAGGCCCGGGGTTGGATTCCCGACCAGGTCAGGGATTTTTACTTTGGTGTGAGGGCTGGTTCGAGGTCCACTCAGTCCGTATATTTGCAGTTTAGGAGCTATCTGACGGCGAGTTGGCAGCCTCGGTCTGGGAAGCCAAGAATAACGACCAAAACGACCACACGACACCTCATAATCTACAGGACTGAGGTTGAGCAGCGGTCGCTTGGTAAGCCATGGCCCTTCAGGTCTGTTGCGCCATGGGTTTTTTAAATACATTTACTAAGAATGCCGGTCTTAAATAACCTCACTATCTCATACAATGAACTCACAGCCTTAATGCAAATGGAACAGGATCAAGAATAAATAAAAGGAGTAGGCCTACTAGGTACAGTACCGAGTTTGTTTCTAAGAATTATAAATAATGTTATTGATTTTACATCCCACTAACTATTTTTATGGTTTTCGGAGACGCCTAGATGCCGGAATTTTGACCCGCAGGAATTCTTCCACGTGTCAGTAAATCTACCGACACCTTCAAATACCACCGGGCTGGGGCAGGATTGAACTTGCAATGTTAGACTCAGAAGACCAGCGCCTCTCTGAGCTCACAGCCTGGCTTCTTTCTTAGACTTCTAAACACATTCAGTAAATATTCAAAAGATGATGAATAGAGATAGATAAGTACGCACACACGTTCTCTCGAAAAATTTTCAGTTTCAAGACGAGTTTACAATTTTAATAAATGTTTGCGTCTCATTCAACGAAGCCCATCCCTGTGAAACTTCCTTTATCTTTCTTTTTTTTTTTTTTTGTTAGTGGTTTAACGTCGTACTAACACGTCGAAGGTTTTCGGTAACGTAAGGATGGGAAAGGGATTGGATTGGGAAGATGGTGCCCCGCAGCCCTAATGAAGGTGCAGCGCTGTCTGGTGTGAAAATGAGAAACCACGGAAAACCATTTTCAGGCCTGCCGACGGTGGGATTTGAACCCACCACCTCCCGAATGCAAGCTCACAGCTAAGCAACCTTAACCGCACGGCCAACTCGCTCTGTCCTGTGAACAAGATGTTCTTACTAAACAGAGATATTAAGCATGTCCATCACATAAAACCAACCCTGGATGGTAAACGGATTAAATAAATAAATAAATAAATAAATAAATAAATAAATAAATAAATAAATAAATAAATAAATAAATAATATTTGACAACATACGAGATTTTAAATGTGAATTTCTAAAACAAAGTCCACCGAGCTCGATAGCTGCAGTCGCTTAAGTGCGGCCAGTATCCAGTAATCGGAAGATAGTGGGTTCGAGCCCCACTGTCGGCGGCCCTGAAGATGGTTTTCCGTGGTTTCCCATTTTCACACCTGGCAAATGCCGGGGCTATACCTTAATTAAGGCCACGGCCGATTCCTTCCCACTCCTAGGCCTTTTCTATTCCATCGTCGCCATAAAACCTATCTGTGTCTGTGCGACGTGAAGCAAGTTGTTAAACAAAAAAGTTCTGGTTTATTCAAATTTGTGACAACACTGAGACGGACCGTGCAGGAATTCAATTTCGCAGCCTTGAACTCAGGGGGACGAGCGCTATCCAAACAAGCTACTCTAGCGGTCAAGCGTATCGTGTAAAGCTGTGTTTACATCGGTGTTGCTAAAATTACTGGTAACATTTCGAGAAATGTTTGTGAATTTGTTAGAAACATCTCGTTTCTGAAACAGATTTCCCATGTTGCCAACAGAAATTTCGTTACCCACAAGAAATCGGTAAAGATAAAAACATGTTGGCAACATTTCTTACTAACAGAACTCGTACGAAGCGATGTTCTCACACTCGCTGGCCGGCTGTCACTGGCGGCGATGATGTGAGCGGGAGGCCGAGCGAGGGAATTATTACCAACATTAATAATTGCCAACATCTGTTGGTAACGCCCGGTGTGAATTCGGCTGAAGAAAATGACCTTGACATGGTACTATATAAATGAAAATTCATAGCCTGTTTCCAGTTTCAACTGTGGCAGGAATGGAATGAATGGAGACCCCATCTAACGGCAAGGAAAGGAACACCAGTATTCGGGAGATAGTAGGTTCGAACCCCACTGTCGGCAGCCCTGAAAATGGTCTTCCGTGGTTTCCCATTTTCACACCAGGCAAATGCTGGGGCTGTACCTTAATTAAGGCCACGGCCGCTTCCTTCCCCCTCCTAGCCCTTCCCTGTCCCATCGTCGCCATAAGACCTATCTGTGTCGGTGCGACGTAAAGCAACTGGCAAAAAAAAAAAAAAAAAAAAAAAAAAAAAAAGGAAAGGAACTGTACCGGCTGCCGAAGCCTGTCGCACTCCTCTGAGGCAATGATTAATGACTGACATATGAAATGAAATGAATGATATTGGAGAGTGTTGCTGGATAGAAAAGTGACAGGGAAAACCGGAGTATTTGGAGAAAAATCTGTTCCGTCTCCGCTTTGTTCAGGGATTTGAACCACGGAATCCAGCGGTGAGAGGCCGGCGCGGTGCTCAGATGGTAGTATTCACGAGCTGAACTTAACTACTTCGCGCCCTTCAATATTGATTTCGAAACAACTTATCTTCTGAATCTTACGAGTGTTTAGCCCTCTGGCCAGCTCCAGTGTTTATTTCCCTATTAGAGCCTAACTGTAATTATTGTGGAATGTGTGATGAATTACAGATGAATACAAACTTTCTCCGTCCTGCCCTTGGGACAAGCGTTGTTGATAACAATACACAGCCCAAACTTACAAGCACTATTGGGTTAGAATTAGAACGCACAGTTATTTGGCAATTAGCAGATGGCATGCAGACCGCTCTACAGTCTTGTAATACAGTTGCATACTTTTCAGGGATTCTGATAGGCCGCATCCGTAATATTTATGATAATCAAACTGCAGAACTGTTCTGCGGGCTAGAAAATACTTGTTACTTGCTTAAATAAGTTTGCATTCTAACGTATTAGTCCTTGAAAATCCGAGCTCTACAGAAATCAAGGGATATATTTATCAGCGCATGCGGGATTCAATGAGGGTGGCGGGTTTGTGCTAGTGATGGGATAATCGAATACATAATAATCGCGTAATCGATTATTTCATTTTATTCGATTATATTTCCCATTCGATTATTTTTCGATTATTCATTCGAATGAATGAGACAATTGAATCGTGAATATATTTCCATCCGATTATTTTTTGATTATTCATTCGAAACTCGATTCGAATCAATGACGCAATCGAATAGTGATTTTTTTCCATAGGATTATTTTTCGATTATTCATCCGAATAAATGAGGCAATTGAACCGTGAATGCTTTCGAAATAATCGCATGATTGTTGTTAAGACAGGTAATTCTCTCATTTAGTTTCAACATTTGGAGATACGTTTGGAAAAAAAAGCGTATTTCTAGTTTTCACAAGTGTTCATCTATTCGCTTATTTCAATGAATTATCCATCCGACACATTTAAACCGAAACATTGATTCAAGACGCATGCGAATGTTCTATGCGATGCAACTGAATGATATTTGAAAATCATTCGATTATTTTATTCGATTATCTAAATAATCGGATTCAGGTTATTCGAATATTAAAAATATTCGATTATCCCATCATTATTGGTGCAGGTATCAATGCCAACGCAAGGCATTTTGTACATTTCATTTAATGAAGAGTTTCATGTGGTATGCTGATGCGTTCTGCTCTTGTGTGTTTCCCATTGGCCATTATTAATGTACTATGTAGAGTTGTATAAAATAAGTTCCAACATGGAAATAAACCGTTTCTGGATCCATGTGCATATAACACATTTTCTTTTTCTTGGTGTGAGGGATGTGTCCTGAAAGTATGACTATTTCTTTTTGTTACACCCTGTAGTTCTCTGAAAAAGTAACTAACCAAGTCCTGAGTGACTCAAGACGTGCACTGTGTGGTTCCCAACGCTGTGGCCCTGCAAGGTATGCGAGACAGACATCTGAAATTACGTTTCCTTGTCTCTCCGACAATCTTCTTTCCTTGTAGCGCCTTCTCCATTACTGAAGGTTGCCCACAATCACAGCGAAGTTTGTCCTCATCAGTCTACTGGAATCTAGTCCTGTCCAGTCCCGTTAAATTCGTCAGTTCCTTCGACCGCTACCCTGCATCATCAATTTTAGTATTTTTTCGTTCTTCATTCCTTTCTTGATTGTACACATCAACATTCTCTCCTCGTGCGTCTGAATACGGCGGCATTGGAGACGTGGTCAGTCCACGAGATCCGTACAATCCTTCGAAACACCCACATCTCGAAGGCATTTGTTCTCTTAGTGGTGTTACTTGGGAAATAAAACTTAAAATCCACAGCCTGTTTCCAGTCCGACCGGGTTAGGAATGCAATGAAAGAAATCCCCATCTAGCAGCTCTCCTGTGAGATTCTGACCGATGACATGAAAAAATATGATATTGGAGAGTGTTACTGGAATGAAAGATGACAGGGAAAACCCGAGTGTACCCTGAGAAAAATCTGTCCTACCTCCGCTTTCGATAGCACAATCTCGCATGGAGTGACCGGGATTCGAACCACGGATTCCAGCAGTTAGAGGCCGGCGCGCTGCCGTCTGAGCAACGGAGACTCTCTGGCATAATAATAATAATAATAATAATAATAATAATAATAATAATAATAATAATAATACCAAGCAAGTTGGCCGTGTGGTTAGAGGCGCGCAGCCGTGAGCTTGCATTCGGGAGATAGTGGGTTCGAACCCCACTGTCGGCAGCCCTGAAAACGGTTTTCCGTGGTTTCCCATTTTACTACTAGGCAATGCTGGAGCTGTTGTACCTTAATTCAGGCCACGGTCGCTTCCTTCCCACTCCCAGCCCTTTCCTATCCCATCGTCGCTGAAGACCTATCTGTATCGGTGCGACGTAAAGCAATTTGTAAAATAATAATACTAACATAATAATAATAATAATAATAATAATAATAATAATAATAATAATACCGAGCTCGATAGCTGCAGTCGCTTAAGTCCAGCCAGTATCCAGTATTCGGGAGATAGTGGGTTCGAACCCCACTGTCGCCAGCCCTGAAGATGGTTTTCCGTGATTTTCCATTTTCACACCAGGCAAATGCTGGGGCTGTACCTTAATTAAAGCCACGGCCTCTTCCTTCTCATTCCTAGCCCTTTGCTATCCCATCGTCGCCATAAGACCTACTGTATCTGTGTCGGTGCGACGTAAAGCAAATAGCAATAATAATAATAATAATAATAATAATAATAATAATAATAATAATAATAATAATAATAATAATAATAATAATAATAATAATAATGGCGTGTGGCCTCCGAAGAATCCTGGTGCAGGTCTTTCGAGTTGACGTTTTAAATGCGACCCGCGCGTCTGTGAGGATGGGGCCCTATCTATGATGAATTCTGATGCTGAAAACGACACACACACCCGCCTCCGAGCCATCGGAGTTAACAATAAAGGTTATAATCCCCGATCCGGCCTGGAATCGAACCCGGGCCATCTTGGACGAAAGGCTAGCACGTTGACTATTTAGCCATGGAGCCAGACTGTTTGGCACTGGAATAACAGCAATGTCCTCATCCCATAAGCCCTATAACATCCCTAGTCTCCCCCTGCTTTCCCTCTTCTTATGGTCGCATTTCGCCAACTTGATTCAAATTTCCTCTTTCAGTGATCTGATCTACGGAGATCACCTTCAACTGTCTTCTATAGTATTCAGAGTACGGTTAGTTCGAACCCCACCACCGACAACCCTGTTGATGGTTTTCCGTGGTTGTCCATTTTCACACCAGGTCATAGCAGCTTCTTTTCAAGTCCGAGTCCTTTTTCTTCCCAGCTTCGCGGAAAACATGTCTGTATTAGGACAATACGGTATCGGCAAAAATGGGGTCGGGTTCTCTGTAACACCACATCTCAAATGCTCTTACTTTCTTTCTGCACTGATTATTATCCATGTTTCGCTTCCATACCAAACCATGGCCCAAGAAAACATCTTCAGAAACATCTTTCTAACGCGTATAATCGCTTATTTCATTTCTTATAGCCTCCCTTTTTTGGGCGTGGTCGGAGATGAGATGGGAGGAAATAATATGGCATGTTTTTACGGCCGGGTGCCCTTCTGCCATCATTGGATATCTACTCTCCAACAAACCTGATCCATTTTCTCTAAGACTAAGGGCTTGGATTCCTTGGAAACAACCCGGCGAACATTTTCTTTACATGAGTCTGTTGTCACGCCGAGCGTACTGTACGGGAGCGGAATCTCGGTGCATTCAGGATATATTACACATAAACTGGAAAATAACAGACATGAAATTAGCGAGAATAATAATAAAAATATTATTGGTTTTACGTCCCACTAACGACTTTTGGCGGTTTTTGGAGACGCCAAGTCCCGGATTTTGTCCCGCAAGAATTCTTTTACCTTCCAGCAAGTCTACCTATACGAGGCTGATGTATTTGAACATCTTCACTACCATCGGACTGAACCAGGATCGAACCTGACAAGTCGAGGTCAGAAGGCCAGCGCCTCAACCGTCTAAGCCACTCAGCCCGGCAAATTAGCCAGAATAATTGGTTGTACGAACCATAATAATGATGTTTCTTTCACGTCCCACTAACTACTCTTACTGCTTTTGGAGGCGCCGAGGTGCCGAAATTTTGTCCCGTAGCAGTTCTTTTACATGCAGGCATGTATTTATTTATGACATAAGTCTGTTTATCCTAATCTGGTATTTTACGCATCACCTGACTCTTTTCGTCTACATTCCGTTAATTCTGTGAATGGTGAATTTATTTATTTATTTATTTATTTATTTATTTATTTATTTATTTATTTATTTATTTATTTATTTATTTATTTATTTATTTATATTTTATTTTAAACCTTGTTCTCCTTCAAGTGTCCGTACTATTCAGCAAGATCTCCTCAGTCCTTTGCAGACTGCGAAAAGAAGGATAAGATCTTCGGCAAACCTTAAGAGTTTTGATTTCTAATTCAAAACTTTACTTTGATTTCCTTTATTGCCTGCGCTATACACAAATGAAATTACAGAGGGGGAAATACGTAGAAGGGAGAGATAAAATGGAATGTGTAGTTCCTTTAAATATATATATATTTCCGTACCGTTCAGCAAGATCTCAAGAGACCTTTGCAGACTCTGAAAAGAAGGGCAAGATCTTCGGCAAACCTGCTATATACGCAAGTGAAATTGCAGAGGAGAGATGAAAAGAGAGAATTTCACTTACCAGTGCCTGTGTAGTTCTTTTAAAGTATTCCAGTCTTGGCAAGACCACAGCACATTCACCGTATTTAAAACACTTGTATGTATCTCCTTGACACACGCACAACACCACTAGATTCAACACCACAACACAATACACAAGAACTACAGAAGACAAGACGTCTACTCTGTCACGACTGTATACGAAGACTGCGTTTGGCGCTCAACTCGCCTGTTCCACAGTACTGTTAGCCTGGCTCTGCCATGCCCTACGCTCTGCAGCGTGAGCTCAGCTACGGGGAGGGAGAGGGGAGTCTTCTATCTCCCTCTTCGCTGCTCTCTCTCACAGAGGAATCTTCTTCTGTTATGATGGAGCAAGCTTTTTCTTCCTCTGTAGTTCTTTCAGGGAGAGAATAATTCTGTTCGTTCTGCCTCACCGGCTTCTCCTTTATACTTGCTCGAAACGATGTTCAACCCACATCAGACACAGGGGACACCTCGGTCATAAAATAAAAAAGAAAAGAGCCATAATTAAACAAAGAGAATAAAAGAAAACTGGAAGAGAGACTAGCAGTTTTATTTTTAACTTGATGGATGGAGTAAAGGTGATAGCTTGTTCAGAGCCACCTGAACTCTCAACTAACGACACGCTTCGTTTTGAGAGGGTGGTGATTATTGTTTTAGTATCCGACACTTCGAAAAATGAAGGTATCGGCGTGAAAATGAAAGACTCCCTACGCGTCGAATGCTCTAATACCGTCGAGATCGAAAAAGAACAAGACTTGGCCAAGGGAGGTCGGATAGGCTAGATGAAATTGAGGAGCCTGGCACAAGTAAGTGCTCCCAACTTGGAGAACCCTTAGTTCCACCTTTAGTCGCCTCTTATGACAGGCGGGGAATACCGTGGATGTCAGTCTACCGCCCCCACTCACAGGGAGGAGCTATCATGTAATAATCACAAATGCAGTGCCGACGTGCCAGGGGAGAAATATATATGCAAATAGATAGATCAGGAGCCTCCGTGGCTCAGACGGGAGCGCGCCACCCTCTCACCGTTGAGTTCCGTGGTTCAAATCCCGGTCACTTCATGTGAGATTTGTGCTGGACAAAACACAGGCGGGGCAGGTTTTCCTCTGGATACTCCGGTTTTCCTTGTCATCTTTCATTCCAACAACACTCTCCACTATCATTTTATTTCATCTGTCGCTTATTCATTAATCAACGCCCCAGAGCAGTGCGAAAGGCTTCGGCAGCCGGCACAATTCCTATCCTCGCCGCTAGATGGGGGCTCCATTCATTCCATTCCTGACCCGGTCTAATGTCTGAAAATAGGTTGTGGATTTTCATTTCATATAGATAGATGAAAATCCACAGCCTGTTTCCAGTCATTCGACCGGGTCAGAGATGGAATGAATGAAGCCCCCATCTAGCGGCGAAGATAGGAAATGTGCCGGCTGCCGAAGCCTGTCGCACTCCTCTGGGGCAATGATAAATGACTGATAGATGAAATGAAATGTGAATGGAGAGTGTTGCTGGAATGAAAGATGACAGGTAAAACCGGAGTACCCGGAGAAAAACCTGTCCCGCCTCCGCTTTGTCCAGCACAAATCTCACATGGACTGACCGGGATTTGAACCACGGTATCCAGCGGTGAGAGGCCGGCGCGCTGCCGCCTGAGCCACGGAGGCTCTTTTATATAGATAGATATTAAATTAAATTTCGATCTTTATTACTAAATCGTCCGACGCATTGGCTGAATGGTCAGGCGTTGAAGCCTTCGATTCAGAGGGTTCCGAGTTCGATTCCCGACTGGGTCGGGGAATTTAATCGCCTCTGATTAATTCTTCTGGCCCGCGGACTGGGTGTTCGTGTTTGTCCCAACACTTTCCTCTTCGTATTCAGTCAACACACTACATTACCATCCACCACAGAAACGCACAATAGTGATTACATCCCTCCATATAGGGATGGCGTCAAGAAGGCCATCAGACCGTAAAACAGGGCCCAATCTACGTGTGCAATACAGTTTGCACCCGCGACCCCACAGTCGTGTGGCAAATGGCGATGATTGTTTTCCTGACCCGCCAACCGAACAGAGGTGGGGTGGCCATGGCTGGGTGGCGTGCCAGATGCGACCGTGCCGCATGCGACCCGTGCCACTAGCGACCGCATAATCTGTAACCGTGCCAGATGCGACCGGCGTTGACAAGCAAATTGTCATTTGATAAGTTGTGTCATCACCCAAGATAAGGTAAGCTAAACGGAGTGCAATGCCATCTCAATAAGTCCTATAAGCAACTACTGCTCCTACTTTACTTAACACTTCTGGGGAAAACTCGTTTTTTTTGCTAGGTGCTTTACGTCGCACCGACACAGATAGGTCTTATGGCGACGATGGGATAGGAAAGGCCTAGGAGTTGGAAGGAAGCGGCCGTGGCCTTAATTAAGGTACAGCCCCAGCATTTAAAACTCGTTTTACAATATGAAACATGGTGACGCGTTTACGGCTTTTCCCACCGGGCGAGTTGGCCATGCGGTTAGAGGCGCGCGGCCCTGAGCTTGCAACCGGGAGATAGTGGGTTCGAATCCCACTGTCGACAGCCCTGAAGACGGTTTTCCGTGGTTTCCCATTTTCACATCAGGCAAATGCTGGGGCTGTACTTTAATTAAGACCAGGGCCGCTTCCTTCCCATTCCCATTCCTTGCCTGGTGCAGGTCTTTCTATCTGACTCCCTTGGGCGGCCTGCGCGTCTGGATGTGGGATTATGATAATGAAGTAGGGAGGGATGAAACCCGCTTTCGGCACGTAGCCTACTCCTCTCGAATAATACCAAGGGGTCTGCTCAGTGCTTTACGTCGCCATCCGACGGCCGAATCACCATCAACAGCATCATATCCCCTCACTCCATTTGAACACTGCGAAAAGGTTTGGATTTGAATCCAGGCTTTTGGCATACCGTCTAGTGATTAGAAACTGTCTACCACCAACTTTCCTACCCTGCCGGCCAACATTCTGATGGTGATTTTTTTTTCATCCAGGCTAAGTGGCTCAGACGGTTGAGATGCTGGTCTTCCGACTCCAACTTGGCAGGTTCGATCCTGGCTCAATCCGGTGGTATTTACACGTGCTCAAATACGTCAGTTTTGTGTCGGTGGATTTACTGGCACGTAAAATAACTCCTGCGGGACTAAATTCCGGCACCTCGGCGTCTCCTAAAACCATAAAAGTAGTTACTGGGACGTAAAGCCAGCAACTTTATTCTATTTTTCTTTCGACCAACGGCACACGAACGTGCTAACCACGGTGTCAGACCTTTATTTTAGAAAAGACCAAGTTAGCTACTTATAAGCAATCTGCCACTTGGTGACAGCCCTTAATGCAGATCAATTGCAAGTGATTGATGGGTCGCATGCGGCACGATGCTTATCCGCTCGGTCGCTATTGGCACGATAATGGGCGGGTCGCATCCGGCACGGTCGCGTCTGGCACGTAACCCATGGCTGGTCCGTGGTCCGACAGCTCTGCACTCTGACCCGCCAACCGAACAGAGGAGAGGTGGCCATGGCTGGTCCGTGGTCCGACAGCTCTGCACTCTGACCCACCAACCGAACAGAGGAGAGGTGGCCATGGCTGGTCCGTGGTCCGACAGCTCTGCACTCTGACCCGCCAACCGAACAGAGGAGGGGTGGCCATGGCTCTACCGTGGCTCTATGCCTTTGTATTCGGGAGACGGAGAGGGGCTGGTCCCCACCGTCGGCTGTCCTGAGAAATGCTTTCCGTGGTTTTCCATTCTCCTGCACTAAAGCGAATGCCGGGAGAGTTCCTAGTATAGGCCGCCAACCGTCTCACCTTCTCCGCACATCTCCTTCTCAGATACAAATCTCCTAGCCTGAGAGACGGCGTCACAGTCTAGGAGGCCCGCCTCCCTCCTTCAGGGGAGGAATGAAAACATTTAGTAGTAGTAATGGTTATTAGCTCCCATTGGTCAAGAAGATGATGGAGATGACTATCGAGTGAAGGATCAGTGAGAAAGAAAGGAATCCAGGAAGGTGGGTGGGGGATGAGAGGAGTTGAAAATATTCGCTTCGAATGTCCCAATACCACCGAGCCGGAAGAAGACAAAGCATAATATCCTAAGCCTCTAAAACTTAATACAGTCGAACCTCCATATCTCGAATTTTCAGTATCTCCATTTAAATTTTTCGGCCGTTTATCTTATTCTTCGCGTGTATTTATTTCTCTATTACTCGAAATTCGGTTACACGAATTTCTCGATTTCTCGAAGCAAACATTTCCTCCCTTGAAGCAAAAAATACTCTGTAACTCGAATTTTGTGCAACATTAACTGTGCAATACGGCACTTGTGGTTTGTGAGGAACAGTTAACAAGTAAAGAAAGGTTTACAGTGATGCTGGGAGCTGATATGATGGCAACGGAAAAACTAAAACTGCTAGTGATTGGAAAATCGGCGAAGTGTCGCTGTTTCTCGGGTGTGAATTAATTTCCGGTCACGTACGACAGTAATCCCCGAAGTCGCGGATGACAAACTCCATTTACGAATCTCGGCTGCGTGGTAGTAACGAGAAATTCCAACGTGAAGGGAGGAAAGGTTAACAGTAACAAACAGAAGAGACTAACATTTTTTTTTTCCAATGATGTTAACAGGTATGTTCCTGGTTTCATTACAGTATGTACTGTATCCTCTCTTCTAAAAAGTTACTATAGTAACGTCCGCCTCTGTGGTGTAGTGGTTAGTGTGATTAGCTGCCACCCCCGGAGGCCCGGGTTCGATTCCCGACTCTGCCACGAAATTTAAAAAGTGGTACGAGGGCTGGAACGGGGTCCACTCAGCCTCGGGACGTCAACTAAGTAGAGGTGGGTTCGATTCCCACCTCAGCCATCCTGGAAGTGTTTTTCCGTGGTTTCCCACTTCTCCTCCAGGCGAATGCCGGGATGGTACCTAACTTAAGGCCACGGCCGCTTCCTTCCCTCTTCCTTGCCTATCCCTTCCAATCTTCCCATCCCTCCACAAGGCCCCTGTTCAGCATAGCAGGTGAGGCCGCCTGGGCGAGGTACTGGTCATACTCCCCAGTTGTATCCCCCGACCAAGAGTCTGAAGCTCCAGGACACTGCCCTTGAGGTGGTAGAGGTGGGATCCCTCGCTAAGTCCGAGGGAAAAACCGAACCTGGAGGGTAAACAGATGATGATGATGATGATGTGAAATAATGCGGTTTTTTGCTTTGTGCAAGATACTATGAATGATTTCATGTTACGTTACTCAGAAAACCGAGGCAGTACTTTTATTAGACCACCTTTACAATTACGTAGCCTATAGGCTTAATTTTATATAAAGTGCTAAACATTTCAAGCTTTCTTAGCAGAAGGAATGAGGATTAGGGGTGTTCATTTACGGGTTTTAATAAATTATGAAGGTTTCTATCAAGTCAACGATCACTGATCTGCACTTAGTGCTGTAGTCCAGTTGGCAGATTCCCTGTCATTTTACCTAGTCTTTTCACAAATGATTTCAAAGAACTCAGAGATATATCACACACTTCAAAATGGACTTATCGGGCCACATGTTGACACAACTCTAACAACAACTTTCCCCTCAATTTACGCAAAAACAATTGCTAACAAATTGTCATATTGGCCATCATTGGCCATACTTTGCGAGAATGCATTCTGATTGGCCAGGTCGTATTACCGTAGTGTTATACCGATACGCTTGTTATACAACTTCAGTCTTCTTCTTGTCTAGCTCAAGTGGGATGGGATTTTCCTGTCACCCTCCTCCAGTAGCTTCTGCCTTAGAATCTGTTTACAGTGGAAGCTGAAAACACTTCGAGTTGTCGAATATTCGAGGTACAGAATAATGTGCATACTATACCAAGGCCCACGATAGTTGGAGTCTGACGTTTGACGCTAACAGGGTCCTTACGCTGCTCGAAAATGGTCGGTTGCCATGACATCGATCACAGCGATGCCACATTATACTGGTACTATCGCCACGTGGTTTGAGTTTGCTCTCATTCGCTTTTGTGATATCATGCGGAGTCGTACTGTGTTTTGCAGGTTTGTTTTCTAAATATAACTTCTTTTATTTAATCAGTGGCTAGATGTACAATTTCCCATTGAACGAAGTTCAAGAATGCACTGCCAGAGCAATGGAAGTAAGCATAAATACGGTTTGGAGGCTCTGAAAGGACAAATTCACTTCCCAGGAAATTATTGTTCACTCCAGGTAAAATCATTTAATTCATAATTGCGACTAATTGTGGTTTCTTTTTTTCGGTGAAGTATCATATTCCTATGATGGTTTATTCTTGAAGTGTACTCTTAACAATTGGTTTTAAATAATACAGTCTATTTTTTAAGTAATTCATCTTTATTTGTGGCGAAGTTAGAGCTCAGGGCCCTGTCTTACACTTAATTATAACATTTAAAAATTTTATTATAGAAATGTAATAAGAAAATACAACAAACAATATGTTTAAAATTGTATAATAGTACTATTAGCAACAGTGGCGGCATTAAGGACCCAGCAGACTCGGCGCGGCGGGGGCCGCATGAATTGTGAGGAGCCTATGACAGTTCCTTAGTTCAGTAGCTGAAGAGTGATTTTACAAATCGATACAGCTACAGCACACAACACAGTATTACAGAGGGTTATTCCAAACGTAGGCCGTCGAAGTGCACAGCTTCTTTCATCAATAGGAGTACGGTAGTTATTTCTGTAAAAATGCGAGTTTCTCAACCTGTTCTAATAATAACCATCCCTTGCTGCCACTCACAACAATCGACAAGGCTTTTGAAGTAATTAGCCAGTTCTGAAAACCGAGTAGTCAGCGAAGATGCGATAACAAAGACATCCTCCTTATCTAAACTCTAAATACTGAAGTTTCGAGCCTGTTTATAACTCTCGGTAGTCAGTGCAGCTAAGTAGGCTTACGATGGACGATTGAGTTGTAAATTATTCGGTCCTAGGAACGAGATTATTTCTTAATATTGTGACAGTCAGCGTGTTTTGGTTACTGTAGTCTAATTGGAATATGCTTGTGTGTGTGTGTGTGTGTGTGTGTGTGTGTGTGTGTGTGTGTGTGTGTGTGAAGGGGCTGCCTGGCCGAGGCGGTAAACGCATGCTCGGTTCGCCCGGAAGGACGTGGGTTCGAAGCCCCGTCAGGAAGTCGTAAAATTTAAGAAACGAAATTTCCACTTCCGGAGGGGCATATGGCCCTGAGGTTCACTCAGCCTACGCCAAAAATGAGTACCAGGTTAATTCCTGGGGGCAAAGGCGGCCGGGCGTAGAGTCAACCACTCTACCCCATCACGTGCCGAGGTTAACAATGGTGGAAGCGTTTACCTTCCACGCCTCCAAGGGCCTTCATGGCCTGTGCGAAGGTGACTTTGCTTTACTTGTGTGTCTGTGTGTGTGTGTGTACCATATAAGTTTATTATTTTAATTCGTTCGGATTTTAAAAACTAAATTATGTAATTATTATTATTATTATTATTATTATTATTATTATTATTATTATTATTATCATCGTTGCATCGTTGTTGTTCATTGTAATAATAAACAACCCTGTACTACGAATTAAACTTGTAACTTGTCTTATCAGGAATCGAGGTGCCCATTTTCAATTGGTTTCATTTGATTTGATCATTTGTCATCAACAGAGTTATTAATTTTCCAATTATTGCGGCCGGGGGGGGGGCGGCGAGCTTCTTAGCGCCGCTACTGAATAGTAAATGTGTAGATAGTAATAATTATAGAATATCCTAACAACAGTAACAGTAATAATAAAAGAAGGAAATACAGTAAAGAACTATAACTAGCAAATTCATTTCTAATTTTTATGAGAGTGTGTACATTCACACTTCACTCATCATCGTACAAGTTATCTAGAAGTATTCAGCAAGTGATTTTGGCAATCCATCTTAAGTCTCCAACGAGGACGCAAATATCTAATGTTAGCAGGGAGGTTACTCCAAAACCTAGCGGCAGTGACTATAACTTCCTTCACATTGTTGGTCACCGAGTGAGTTGGCCGTGCGTTTAGAGCGCTGCTGTGAGCCTACATTCGGGAGATAATGGGTTCGAATCCCATTGTCGGCACCCCTGAAGATGGTTTTCCATATTTTCCAATTTTCACACCAGGCTGTACCTTAATTAAGGCCACGGACACTTCCTTCCCACTGCTAACCCTTTCCTATCTTCTCGTCGCCGTAAGACCTATCTACGTCGGTGTGACGTAAAGCAGGTGATAATAAAACATTGTTGGTCAACCGGGTGCCAAAATCTGGGGGCGGTATTCGCTTTCTGTAAAGGGGAACATTCAGCGGTTGCCGTCCTCGGGTCCCCGAGCTGAGTCTAAAATTTATTTCTCTTGTGCCAGGTTCGTTTTCAGCGTTCCTGTGTGACCTCTCTTGATGAACACTTGCCCTCTTCTTATTCCTGCTGTATTAGGTTGAGAGACCTAGACAAGGTTTCATTTTATGCCCTTCATGAACGTTCTGGTTTTTTTAGTCGATACCTTCATTCTTGAAGGGTCAGACCTATTCCATTTTCTCCGTATGATGTGATGAATCGTGTGGCCTCCGAAGGAGTCTTTCTAATTGACGTCCGCGGGCAACCTGCGTTACTGGGTGAGGTCGCGGTGGTGGTAGTGATAATGAGGTAGGGAGAGGATGGGCCCCTGTGTCGACACATAGTCTGCCTTTTTCGTTCTAAGGCTTGAGATCTTCATCCGACGGACTTATCACCATTAGCAGCGTCATATGCCCTCATTCCATATGATAACTGGTTGGAATTGAACATAAACTTTTGGCACACAGTCTAATGATTAGAAACTGTATATCACCACGAGAATCGCCAGGTTTTTGAAATACTAATAAGGTCTATGGGGTCACGCAAAGTCGGAAGCGACTATCAAATCAAATCAATCAATACTGATCTGCATTTAGGGCAGTCGCCCAGGTGGCAGATTCCCTATCTGTTGCTTTCCTAGCCTTTTCCGAAATGATTTCAAAGAAATTGGAAATTTATTGAACATCTCCCTTGGTAAGTTATTCCAATCCCTAACTCCCCTTCCTATAAATGAATATTTGCCCCAGTTTGTCCTCTTGAATTCCAACTTTATCTTCATATCGTGATCTTTCCTACTTTTATAAACGCCATTCAAACCTATTCGTCTACTAATGTCATTCCACGCCATCTCTCCGCTGACAGCTCGGAACATACCACTTAGTCGAGCAGCTCTTCTTCTTTCTCTCAATTCTTCCCAACCCAAACATTGCAACATTTTTGTAACGTTACTCTTTTGTCGGAAATCACCCAGAACAAATCGAGCTGCTTTTCTTTGGATTTTTTCCAGTTCTTGAATCAGGTAATCCTGGTGAGGGTCCCATACACTGGAACCATACTCTAGTTGGGGTCTTACCAGAGACTTATATGCACTCTCCTTTACATCCTTACTACAACCCCTAAACACCCTCATAACCATGTGTAGAGATCGGTACCCTTTATTTACAATCCCATTTATGTGTGATTATCCCAGTGAAGATCTTTCCTTATATTAACACCTAGATACTTACAATGATCCCCAAAAGGAACTTTCACCCCATCAACGCAGTAATTAAAACTGAGAGGACTTTTCCTATTTGTGAAACTCACAACCTGACTTTTAGCCCCGTTTATCAACATACCATTGCCTGCTGTCCATCTCACAACATTTCGAGGTCACGTTGCAGTTGCTCACAATCTTGTAACTTATTTATCACTCTATAGAGAATAACATCATCCGCAAAAAGCCTTACCTCCGATTCCACTCCTTTACTCATATCATTTATATATATAAGAAAACATAAAGGTCCGATAACACTGCCCTGAGGAACTCCCCTCTCAACTATTACAGAGTCAGACAAAGCTTCACCTACTCTAACTCTCTGAGATCTATTTTCTAGAAATATAGCAACCCAACAACAACAACAACAACAACAACAATAACAACAACATCAACATCAACAACAACAACAAACGTATTGACACGACGTAACGACATTTGTTCAAGAAAACACTGAGATATAATTACAATGTAAGCGCAAACTTATTACAGTAAATATTGAATTTGCACGACCGCATTGTAATCGAAACCGACTGTCAACCTATTAGGTCGTGTTACGTACATTTAGTACGTGTTGAAGAGATGTTAAGTACAGAACAAAAATGGCCAACCAGACACCAGTGGGATCCGAACTCACAACCTCCCGATTTTGATGTTTAATTTTCTACATAAAACGTTTAAAGCCCGTATTTTTCTTGACCTTTAGCCTTTTTTCAATAATACTGAATCTCCATTAAACAAGTCATGAATTTTCTGGCAACTATGATCAAAATGAAAAGTGAGACCTGAATTTTTGACTTTATCAGAGTTTCAGAACATCTATTCCTTTCAATATCCCATTTGTTTTTAAGAATTAAAACAAAATCTCTTTCAACATGAGCTTTCAAACCAGGTATACATACACATTTAGAATAATTTGTAATATATTAGGAACAACATCGAAATTAACTTTTGAGAAAATATTCACCCATTTTGAGTTGACATTAGAATTCCGATTAGTATAAATACAGGTACACATAACTCCACCATCATTTAATTTTATTTTATGCGAAGCAAATTCTTCATAAAAGCTATACAAATTACATGCTAGACACATTTAAGCGAATTTCAAAGAATTCGTCTTTTCTTCAAAACCAGATTTTCTAGATAATTTATTGCATCGTCATGATGCGGAATCGATAGTTAAAGAACAATGAGCTGAAATACAGTATCGGTAAATGCTACTTTAAATAGATAATTTTGACAATGGCAGAAGTGAGATGTATAGATATGGAAAAAAGAGCGTCCCGTGTGTTATTAAAACGGGTCAGTTCTTCAGACCTTCAAATATGGGGAATCCCGTATAACTCCAATTACCACCCACCCCTACCCTGCTGGCCAACATTCTTATGACCGTGCGAGTTGGCTGTGCGGTTAGGGGCGCGCAGCTGTGAGCTTGCATCCGGGAGATAGTGGGTTCGAGCAGCCCTGAAGATGTTTCTCAGTGGCTTTCCATTTTCACACCAGGAAAATGCTGGGGCTGTATCTTAATTAAGGCCACGGCACTTCCTTCCCACTCCTAGGCCTTTCCTATCCCATCGTCATCATAAGACCTATCTCTGTCGGTGTGACTTAAAACAAATTGTAAAAGAAAAATCTTATGGTGAATTTTTTCCACCAGTGGCACTCGAACCGGGTAGTCACGGTGTCGCACTATAAAGACATGATGTCTTAAACATCGGGCATGGTTATCCAGTAGCACTTCCTCCTAAAGTAATAAACAATACGTCCTAAGAAAGGAAAGCTAAATTATTATGTTTGAATATTCCGTGCACGAGTGCTAATATCCATGAAATAGGGCGTTATATTACTCTCCCTACTGTAATGTTCCGTAACTAGCTTTAATGCTCCTTCTTCCTCGTCCGGTTTTATTACGCGGTGGTCGATTACAATGAGTATAATGTCATCAACGCTTGAAGTGCATAAAACTGTCTCGTTCTGGAGTATCTCCCAAGGAATCGTTACATCCAAAGGCAGATATCTACGTCCAGCAGCCTATGCCAGTGCTTACTTACCACCACGCAGGGGTTACGTATAGGAAGTGAAACAACGGCAATGGGGTCTCATGAATTCGGTCCCAAGCCCTCTTTATCACTCTTGAATTCGCCACCAATGATCACATGAACTCACTTCCTGGATTTCCATCGCATTCCCATTTCAACATATAAATTCGTCCCGAGAGTGCTTTCAATCGCATTTCAAGTAGACTTAGGACTGTGAGCAATGGTATTGCTGGTACGGTTACAACTATTTGGTACTATGACGTATGGAGTGCTCTAATGATTGTCAAGAAAAACGAATTAGTATAAAGTACTGTAAAACCTGTCCTCAGCGGAAACCCAAAGCACCGGTATTTTTTTTTTTTTTTTTCGTTTCTTCCGTTTGATAAAGGTGGTTAAAAACTAAAATATATTAGCGCATGAAGTTGCATACAACGTACAATAATTAGTCTTGAGAAATAATTCCAAACGTTTATTTAACATAGGCATAGCTAATATTAAAGGGATCGTCTGCTGAAAGGTATTAAGTGACAGGGAGGAATTCAGTTAGGTGGAAATGTAGTTAGCAGTTTGTTCTATGCTGACGACTTCGTCGTAATGACAGACTGTGCTGAAAGGCTGCAATCTAATATCTTGGAACGTGACAATAGGTGCAATGAGTATGATATGAAAATTAGCCATTCCACAACTAAGTTAATATATGTAGGTCAGAAATCGAAAAAGAATTGAATGTCAGGTTGGGAATACAAAGCTGGAACAGGTAGATAATTCCAAGTATTTAGGATATGTTCTCGCAGGATGGTAGTATGAGATTGAATGAAGACGCAAAAAAGCTCATGCAGTGAGCTCGCAGTTGCGATCAACAGTATTCTGTAAGAAGGAAGTCAGCTCCAGGACGAAAACTATATTTACATCGGTCTGTTGTCAGACCAACTTCGCTTTACGGGAATGAAAGATGGGTCGACTCGAGATGTCTTATTCATAAGTTAGAAGTAACAGACATGAAAGTAGCGAGAAAGATCGCTGGTACAAACAGATGGGAACAATGTCAGGAGGGTACTCGGAATGAGGAGATAAAGGATAAGCTAGGAATGAAATAGATCAATGACGCTGTAGACATTAACCAGGTTCGGTGGTGGGGTCATGTGACGCGAATGGAGGAGAACAGTTTACGTAGGAGAATAATGGACTCTGTTATGAGGGTAAGGGAAGTAGGAGAAGACCAAGACGACAATGGTTAAACTCAGTTTCTAACGAATGAAAGGTATACAGGTATAGGATTAAACCAGGCCACAGAACTAGTTACAAATACAGGATTGTGGTGACGGTTAGTAGATTCACAGAGGCTTGTCGACTGAACGCTGAAAGGCATAACAGTCTATAAAGATGATGTATGTGTATGTATTAAAGACAATGCATATCATCTATATATATAAAACAAGAGTTTTGTCTGTACATTGCTCAGAATTTTAAAAGAATGGTATTTCTGTATCGGTCGTGTCCACAGTAACAAGGAAGTACACTTTTTAATTTTCCGCAATGTCTGTATGTATGTATGTATGTATGTATGTATGTACGCGTATCACGAGAAAACGACTGAAAATAATTTAATGAAAATTGGTATGCAAAGTCGGGGAATAATTCGCTACGATTCTAGGCTATACATAGTATTAATCACGCTGAGTGAAATGGTAGTTTAGGGGAAGGACTAAAATTTAATTCTCAAATATTTATGTTATTAGTGGTCCTATCGATCATTTAAATCATACATTTTTACCGCACCGGCTCTGATAACAGAGATATTAATAAATTTGGATTTTCTGTTGCTAAGTCCATATCAGCACCGAGTCACGAGAAAATGGGTAAACAGAATTGAATGAAAATCGGTATGTAAAGTCGGGAAATAAGGAACTACAGTCTACTGTATAAATAATTTTATAAGACGCCCTTATATCACAGAGTCGAAACAAAACTTAATGTGAAGGCCTACAGTGTAGAAAGCTCATAAAATTGATCAACAATAACATTATATTGACCATTGTTTGTTGTGATGTGCTTTGTGTCTTCTGCTGCTACTCATTTCTGATAGATGGGGTTACTGCTGCGTACCGAGTATAACAGCCTGCCTGAATAATGGCGGGAAGTAGATGGGGAGTTATATCTCTCTTTTCTGCAGCATGCCATTCCTCTGGTTCATAAGCTTTCTGATACTATTGGTACGTAACACACTTGTTCATCATAGCATTCCAGCTATTCAATCCCTAAGCAGAGACTCTGATTGGAATGAGCAGTGTGCACATTTAATGAAATAATGGCAGAGGAGTTTTCGCTGATGTCTGCGGCCTGGTCATTCCAGCTCTGGAACTTTGAACTGTTAGAACGGCAGCGTAGTACTGTTCGTTAAAGGTGAGAAAATGTGCGGTTTTCATTTGTTCGAGTATTTTATATGATAACATTGCTTTTAATCGCTACATTCCTCCTGACGTCATTGTAATGACCTATGTTGACTTCCGTTGGGAAAACCACAAGGACAGTTCTCCTGAGAATTCCGTAGCGAAACGCGGCTACATCAGCTAGTATGACATGAAAAGGAGAATCTAAAATAGGAATGCTTTGAGGGATATGTACCAAAGAAATATATGAAATTGTGTCTTACGAAACTGACCGCGTCATCATTCTTTTCGTTTTTTAAAAAACCTCTTGCATTTAAACCCTAAAAGACGCCCACCTTTCAGTTCCGTTCACTAAACATTTGGGAATCTGAATTTGAAGACGTTTATCAAGTTTCTCACTGAGCATTATACTTCAATCATCACAGGGTACCACACGCTCACTCACTCGAAACATCTGCTGTGTCCTACTGTGGCGTGACCCGAGCAGGTCAACAACTTTCGGGTGGGAGCGAGTTAATGTATCCTCAAAGACTAAAGAAGTTCCTCAAGGGGGCGAATTCATACAACTTCTCTCCCTTACCACCCCTCGACGAGACCTAATTCGCTAGAAACCACGACATCGGCCAAGCACCTGGTTTCAACTTACCAAGAAGGGTATACGCATCACTGAACAGGTTTGAACGAACCACAGAAGAAGATTTACAGTAAGCTCTGGCTGCACAAGTGGGGAAAATTCGTTAGAAGCCAGAAATCGATTCGTATGAAGCCCTCAGTGGCCATTCCATGACAACGTGCTGGTGTGTTATCTCAGTGAGAGAAGGGGCTTCAGACTTTGTACATGTTGTAGATGTGGTCAGAAATTATTATCCGTAGTAAAATGCAAACTCCCAACTGTAAAACATATATGAACATACCACTATTCAGATGATAGAAACTTGTGCGGTTTTTGTGTGTTGAAAAAAATGCTTGCGTGTAATTTATTTAGCGTATGGAACATGTCGTTTTATTTAACGTCCATGTATGAACTGCACGTCTGTATGCAGTGGCGACGATAAGGACCCCGCGGGGCTTGTGAGGTGCCCATGACTGTTCCTTAATTCAGTAGCTGAAGAGTGATTTTACATATCGATAAAGCTACAGCACACAACACAGTATTATTTGTATTACAGAGGGTTATTCCAAACTTAGGCCGTCGAAGTGCACAGCTTCTTTCATTAGTAGGAGTACGGTAGTTATTTCTGAAAGAATGCGAGTTTCCCCAACTTGTTCTAATAATAACCATTCCTTGCTGCCACTCACAACAATCGACAAGGCTTTTGAAGTAATTAGCCAGTTCTGAGAACCCAGTAGTCAGTGAATATGCGATAACAAGTACATCCTCCTTGTCTAAACTCTAAATACTGAACCGTTGAGTCTGTTTATAAGTCTAAGCAGTCAGTGTAGCTAAGTAGGCTTACGATGGACGGTTAAGTTGTAAATTATTTGGTCCTAGGAACGAGATTATTTCTTAACATTGTGACGGTCAGCGTGTTTTGGTTACTACAATTGGAATATGCATTTCTTGTTTTCGGACCATATAAGTGTATTATTTTATTTTCTTCGGATTTGAAAACTAAATTATGTTATTATTATCATCATCATCATCATCGTTGCGTTGGTGTTGTTCATTGTAATAATATACAACGTTTTACTACGAACCAATTATTGGGGGAGGGGGGGGGGCGGGCGACGAGCTTCTTAGCGTCGCTTTAGTCTCTATGGGAGATTCAGATAAGAAGAATAATTATAAGGCAGGGAAACAGGTACAATAAAAGATCAATATCCCGGAATGCAAAATTAAGACATTCTTCTTCTGCTACTCCTTTTGCTACCGCTTTTCCCAAACCTGTGGGGTCGCGGGTGCGAACTGCGTAGCATATGTGGATTTGGCCCTGTTTTACGGCCGGATGCCCTTCCTGATGCCAACCCTACATGGAGGAATGTAATCACTATTGCGTGTTTCTATGGTGGTTCGGAGTGTGGTAAATGCAAAATTAAGGCATTACAACACTGTAATCATATGCATATGAAACACTGATCACTGGGGGGAAAGCCAATGATTTAAGATGTAGAAAAGCAAGAAATCAATTAAGGAAACATTTTTGAAACAGTCTGTATAGGGGGACTCTAGATGATAAGGAAATCTGATGACTTATATCAACACACAGAGAAAATCTCAGACACATTTAGGAAAAGAGGTTTGAAATTTTACGAACATATCCTCAGAATGATTAATCAGAAACTGACCCAAATAATTGCCTTATCAATGAAAGTAAGAAGGATTTGGCTGCTCGAAGTTGGAAAATATCTTGAGGAAATATCATCACAGGTGACATTGTATTAGACAGATCAACTTCAGAAAATTAGTCGACAATCAAAGCTTTGCAGACCATCCAAGCACTAGACTACCACCAACAAAACCTAGTCAGAATATCCCAAGGAAAGGTATAGCGAGAAGATGAGATTTTGGAGAAGTGAAAGGCAAATAAGTTCAATCGCGCTCCTTAGTCGGTTATAACGAAGAACAATAAGAAGGTGGTCGGGAGAGGGTGAAATTCAGTGCCGGCACATAGCCTACTCCTATCGAATAACACCAAGGATTCTGCTCAAGGCTTAACGTCTCCATCCGACGGACGAATCACCATCAACAGCGTCATATGCCCTCACTCCGTATGAGCACTGCGGAGAGGATTGGAATTGAATCCAGGCTTTTGGCACGCAATCTAGTGAGTACAAATTGCATACCACCTCTTCTCCTATCCAACATTCTTTTTTTTTAAACCACGAACGGAATTAGAAGAGGTTAACCACGGTGTCTGACCAATGAAACTTTATGCCTTAACGATCATGACCCCCAGGCGGGCTATTGTCAAGTTTTCCATTTCTTGTATTATAGATTTCATGTTAATACGTATAAAACGTACTTTTGTATAGGTTTTTCCCTTGTTATATTGCAGCTGTACGTAGCTTTCACTCCGTACTTCCTTCGAAGTGTCCAGCAAGTCTGCTCATGGCTACTGTACTGAACTCTGTCCATTTTGTTGACGGGAAGCCAATGTTCTCCTTAACGTAGTGCTTGAGTAAATAATTAAGTGGGGGTGCATTCTGCCCGAAGGCAGGTCCGAAACTCCGCCGAGGTATGCCTGAGCCGGAGTTTACTTACGGTAGGGTGGCCAGTTGCTTTCCGCTCCTCCATTCCCTTGCTCCCCCAACAACAGCGCGTGGCAACCCATCCAAATCTTGACCACACCCAATGTTGCTTAACTTAGGAGATCTCACGGAATCCAATGTTTCAACACGGCTACGGCCGTTGACAGTAAATAATTAAAAGAAGGATAATGCGGAACCAAAGCTTCCCAGTCAATTTTTGTATACTGATTTATGGAAATTTTCAGTATCTCGAAGTAACGTAAATTTCCCGACCGCTTGTCCTATTCTTCACGTGTATTTATTTCTCTTTTCCCCGAAATTCCGTTACACGAATTTTTCGATATCTCGAAGCAAATATTTCCTCCCTTGAAGCAAAGAAATAATCTGTAACTAGAAATTTTTTGCAACATTAACTTGCAATGCGGCATTTCTGGGTTGTGAGGAACAGTTAACAAGTAAAGAAAGGGTTGCAGTGATGGTGGGAGCTAATATGACGGGAACCAAAAAACTAAAACTCCTGATGATCGGAAAATCGGCGAAGCCTCGCTGTTTCTCGGGTGTGAATTAATTACCGGTCATGTACGAAAGCAACCCCCCCCCCCCCCCCCCGAAGTCACGGATGACAAGCTCCATTTACGAATCTCAGCTGCGTGGTATTGACGAGAAGTTTCAAAGTAAAGGGAGGAAAGGTTAACAGTTACAAACAGAAGAGACTGACGGATTTTTTCCAAAGGTGTTAACGGAGGTATGTTTGTTTCACTACTGTATGCACTGTATACTGTGTTATTAAAGTGATGTCGTAAAATAGAGTTCGTTAGTATATTCTTAAGTACTGTTAAAAATAATGTATTCAGTATAAGCCCGTAGATACATATAATTCAATTATGTGCTCAAAAACGGTGTGGTCTATATCCCGAAATTTCGATAACTCGAAATAAAATTTATCTTCCGAGGTGATTCGGGATATCGAGATTCCACTGTACCTAAATAGGCGTTTTTAATGGTTATACAGCACGCAGGCATAGATAGGGAAGGTGGGAATCAACTCAGACTCTTTTTTACGATTTGCTTTACGTCGCACCGACACAGGTAGGTCTTACGCCGACGATAGGATAGGAGTGGGGAGGGATCGACCGTGGCTTTGATTAAGATATGGCACCAGTATTTGTCTGGTGTGAAAATGGGAAACCACGGAAAACCACCTTCATGACTGTCGAAAATGGGGTTCGTGCCCACCATCTCCCCAATTCAAGCTAGCAGCTACGTGACCCAAACCAAACCGTGCAGCCACTCTATCGGTTTTATGCCCGAGTGCACCAAGCTCGGTAATTATCAGCCTTTACGAAACCGTGGTAAAACTTTTACCGTGGTATTGTCGTAAAAGCAGTGCACCATTACTATCGCCCGGTTTCGTTACCGCGGTTTCTTGACGCTTGATTTTCTCGCTATTATTCCCCTCGGAAGAAATTCGAAGTAGTATTCAGGAAGCAGTGATCATTTCGATAGTCACTTGTCTTTAGTTTATCCAGCCGGCAGTGATGGTTTCGACAGTCACTTGTACCTCGTGTTTCCATTTTGTGACAGCGCAAGCAAGTTATCGACTCCTTAAAATGGAAAATAATGTTCGACATGTTTTGAATGTTACATCGAAGTCCTAGACATGGAAGGGAACCTCCTTTTCCACACACAATATTGTCTCTCGACAACATTCCTTGTGGCAATATGGGTTCTGTTATATCGTTGTTCTGCTGGGGAGGTGGGATTCTGAACAGGTGTAAGGAGGAAGGATTTACATGGGTAACCTCCATCACCCAAAAGATAGCCATTAGCTATTTCTCTCGTCTCGAGACGCGCTCTCAGCCGAGAATTGTGAAATATTGTGCTATCATGAGTCGACCCTGGCCATCTTGCTACAATATCTCGTATCGTGAGGTTCGAATCGCTCACAGTTTGCATGTTTAGCGAGAAATAACCTTTCCTATTTCTAAATACCTCCCCATTTTCACCTCCGGGAGACTGTATTCGCACATGAGTGCAGTCCAGCGCACCCAATACACCAAGGAACCCAGCTATTGTATGAAACCCTTCCATAACCTCTCTTTGTTCCCGCTGCGTAAGTGGAAGTTGAATGAACTGTGGCGACAACGACGCAAGTAGATCAGAAACCTTGTGTATTATGCGGCATACAGTTGTTCTGTCAACATCACAGACGTCACCGATCACTCCTTGAAATGTTCCAATTGCATAGAACCGCAGCGCTATTAAAAGACGATTTCTAGGCGATATAGGACAGTTTCTCCCAGTCGGGCATTCCAATTGTCCACCATTTAATAAATCTAAAATGTAATTCACTGTTTCCTTACGCAATCTAAATCTTCTCTGGAACGAAACAACGCTTAATTCTTCAAATAAATCGCGTCTCTCTTCTATAATTCTCCGTTCATTTCTTTCAAACTGATTAAGATACTGGAGATATAACCTATAGTTGTTAAGCTCCATCTTGAAATCTTGGTAACCACAGAGCACAAATACAACTTTACCGCGGTTTTCTTAGTTAACCGCTCGCTCACGGGCGGTAAACATTATACCGCGGTAAAATGTCGCTAAACTCGAAACCGAGCTTGGTGCAACAGAAATACGACTTTACCCTGGTAAAATTGTGAAGTTTACCGCGGTATTCTCTTTACCGAGGTTGGTGCACTCGGGCATTACTCTACGTGCGATGCTGAGGAACCCGAAGCGTGTCACCTTGACTCATGTGGACAACACACGTGGCCGAACGTGAGAGAGCATTAGATCTTAAGTAAGCAGCTGCGTATGATCGTCTAGCCATCGTCCTGTGGTCCTGTTGTAAGATGTTACATGACAATCTTTACGAATATTGAAGACCAAACGTATACAGGCATTCTGAACTCGCTGGAGCCTCGTGTTATATTTGCCTGAAACGTATCTTTCGTGTCAGGGAGAAACAATATACGTCATGTTATATCGCGTCCACATAGTACTAGTTACCGATTTAATTTTCAGCAGGTAACAGAAGAAAATTATTTTGATAAAATTGAAAATACAATGTTTTGAAATATGTTGATGAAGGCCGATTCTCTACAATTAATACTGTCTTTGTTTTTAAACCTTCAACACTTTTTTTTACAATTGACTTTAGGTGCCACCGACACAGATATGTCTTATGGCGACGATGGGATAGGTAAGGGCTTGGAGTGGGAAGTAGCCGTAGCCTTGATTAAGGTACCTCGTGTGAAAATGGGAAATCACGGAAAACCATCATCAGGGTTGCGGACAGTGGAATTCGAACCCACTATCTCCCGGATGCAAGTACACAGCTGCGCGCCCCTAACCGCACGGCCAACTCGCTCGGTAAATCTTCAGTCTTATGTCCTAAAAGTCAGCTCTTTTGAATTATATTCTTCAACCCTGGCACGAAAGATTTTTGTACATTATAACATCTTACTCCAAAATATGAAATACCACCGAAAAAAAGAAGATGGGGCAAATTTCGACGAAACTGATGCAGTATAGCAGACAATTTCTTGACCAAATGTTTGGCGTGGAAGGACGAACAGAGAGTATTATCCATAAGAAAACGTAAATTCTGAACACGTTTGATGTATTTGACTTCAGATTCGTCCACCCAGCCACAAACATATTGCGGAAGGAGACGGATTATGCATTACCACAGCCTAGGATTTTATACGAGGGTTGTAAATACGGTAGTGGAAATATTTATATAACTAGTTATTTAATTAACTAACAAGTACAAGTGAATTACATGCACGTGTCGGGAAGCCGTGGGGGACCGTTGGTAAGTGTTCTCTGTTGATGACAGCGACGGAGCACCTTACTGCGCGGAATACAGATCCCACGTCAAATCAGCGATCTCGGAGGGGTTCTTTCAACTTTGGAAACAGATCGAAGTCCCAAGGGCTCATGTCTGGTGAGTGTAGAGGGTGTTCCAAGACCTCCCAATGCCACGGTTGGAACAAGTGCTTGACAATGTTTGCGGCATAACAACGTGCGTTGTCATGCGGCACGTTAGGGCGATCACCGAGCTCGATAGCTGCAGTCGCTTAAGTGTGGCCAGTATCCAGTATTCGGGAGATAGTACAGTAGGTTCGAATCCCACTGTCGGCAGCCCTGAAAATGGTTTTCCGTGGTTTCCCATTTTCACACCAGGCAAATGCTGGGGCTGTACCTTAATTAAGGCCACGGCCACTTCCTTCCCACTCCTAGCCCTTTCCTGTCCCATCGTCGCCGTAAGACCTATCTGTGTCGGTGCGACGTAAAACAACTAGCGTTAGGGCGATCATGTCGCTCCAGAAATCGACAATAGTAGTCACTGTTGATGGTTCTTCCCTCAGGCACAACATGTGTAGTCGTATGCCACAATCAGCATAAGCTTCACCCGACTGAATTCCTGTCGAAATTTCTGTGGACGTGGCGAACGTGGGTGATGTCATTTATTCGACTGACGTTTTTCTCAGGCTTGTAGGCTCGTGCCCAATGGCGAACATACGCTGCAGAAATGCGTCTCCTTCGTTGCGGTATCTGTCCAGGTAGACGCCAGCCAGTGCATACCGCTGCCAGTTGATGTGGAACCCAACAGGACGCAGTTTTCCACATGTGAAGACATTTTGTCAGTATGTGCTAGAGCGTTTGATGACTGAGACCAACCTCTACGGATAATTTCCGGACAGTCCATCGACGGTCTACGGAAACGAGACCACTCACGATGTCAATCTGATCTTGAGGAATAGACGACGGTGCAAATCTGCAGTCTCATTCCGACCCGCACGAAACGCATAGACCCATCGTGCAACCGTCCTATGCGGTAACGCATTCTCACCATTGGCACCACGTAATCCTTGCTAACATTCTGATTAATTTTTTTCCACGGGCAACCTTGATTTTAATCCACGAACGCTGATCACCTTTTGAAAACTTACTTTAGACCGGCAAAATCGACACTCTTCACTTCAACGCCACACAGCAACAACATTCCCAACTGAGTGTCCGTCAAATGCACACTACACCTGACCACTCCCATATCCTATTTGCGCATGCCCGATCTCCTGCGAGTGTCTGGACTACGTTGGCACTACTTTATTCACAGCCCTCGTAGGTCACAATGCAAACTTACTGAAGCGAATAACAAATATACTCTATACAGGACAACAGTTCTGTTATGATACTTGCATAAACATTAGGGGCCCGCCCTACCAGAACCCCAAGAAGTTACGTTACTCTCACTACATTACGGAAGAACGGGCTAGTAGACACTTCCTAATAACCAGATTAGTTTGCATTCTAACCTATTACTCCTAATCATCTTGGATCTAGCCATTAGTTTCTCTTCAATACATAATTTAATTTTTTTAAATGTTATTCCTGTGGGAGCTGTAATCATGAGGTCTGAATGAAGTCGCTGTAGTCACTATCTCGTACACAGAGCTGCAGAGAAATGTAAGAAGTGTCAGCGAGGATTAGTTGCCTCCGAGTCTTGGAAAGCGATGTTAATCCCGAAAGCCTGCCTGGCGGTGCGGTGTGGTTTGTTCTGCTCTACCTAGCTCTGTGAGATCTTGTAGCGGTTATGAACATCTCTCCCTTTATTTAGTTCCTATGAGATAGAAAAAAATGTGAAAGTCATCTTGAGGTTTTTATCTCTGCCTTCTTGCTTTAATATGAACAACACAAGTGATTTACTACGGAGAATGAAACGTGCAAGCTGTTTTTCAAATAGATTTAGTCCCTTGCTACAGGCTAAATAATAATAATAATAATAATAATAATAATAATAATAATAATAATAATAATAATAATAAGCGCATCCGGGAGTCAATGTGACGGAGGGTAGATGTATGTATCAGTGTTAACGGAGGGTATTTTAACATTTCATATAAGAGAGCCATATTGCTTGACGTTCTTGACCATTTTCCACACTTACCTCCATGAAAATGCTGGAAAAGTAGGCCTGCGGGTAGGGGCGCGCAGCTGTTTATTTGCATCCGGGATATAGTGGATTGGAATTCCACTGTTGGCAGCCCTTAATATGGTTTTCCGCGGTTTCCCATTTTCACACGAGGTAAATGCTGGGGCTGTACCTTAATTAAGGCTACGGTCACTTCCCACTCCCAGGCCTTACCTATCCCATCGTCGCCGTAAGACCTATCTGTGTCGGTGCGACGTAAAACAAATTGAAAAAAAATAAAAGAAATCCTGGAATGACAGCCGTATTATTTACGTTCTCGACCATTTTCCCACTTACCTGCAGACAAATGCTGGAAATAGAGCCATGTTGCTTGACGTTCTTGACCATTTTCCCACTTACCTGCAGGCAAATGCTGGAAAGAGAGCCATGTTGCTTGGCGTTCTTGACCATTTTCCCACTTACCTGCAGGGAAATGCTGGAAAGAGAGCCATGTTGCTTGACGTTCTTGACCATTTTCCCACTTACCTGCAGGCAAATGTTGGAAAAAGAGCTACGTTGCTTGACGTTCTTAACCATTTTCCCGCTTACCTGCAGACAAATGTTGGAAAGAGAGCCATGTTGCTTGACGTTCTTAACCATTTTCCCACTTACCTGCAGGCAAATGCTGGAAAGAGAGCCAAGTTGCTTGACGTTCTTGACCATTTTCCCACTTACCTGCAGGCAAATGCTGGAAAATGAGCCATATTGCTTGACGTTCTTGACCATTTTCCCACTTACCTGCAGACAAGTGCTGGAAAGACAGCCATGTTGCTTGCCGTTCTTGACCATTTTCCCACTTACTTGCAGACAAGTGCTGGAAAGACAGCCATGTTGCTTGCCGTTCTTGACCATTTTCCCACTTACTTGCAGGCAAATGCTGGAAAGACAGCCATATTGCTTGACGTTCTTAACCATTTTTCCACTTACCTCCTGGCAAATCCTGGAAAGACAGCCACGTTGCTTGATGTTCTTGACCATTTTTCCACTTACCTGCAGGCAAATGCTGGAAAGACAGCCACGTTGCTTGACGTTCTTGACCATTTTTCCACTTACCTGCACGCAAATGCTGGAAAGAGAGCCAAGTTGCTTGACGTTCTTAACCATTTTCCCACTTACCTGCAGACAAATGCTGGAAATAGAGCCATGTTGCTTGACGTTCTTGACCATTTTCCCACTTACCTGCAGACAAATGCTGGAAATAGAGCCATGTTGCTTGACGTTCTTGACCATTTTCCCACTTTACCTCCAGGCAAATACAAATACAAATACAAATTCTGGAAAGAGAGAGAGAGAAAGTAGGACAAATATGATACCTCAAACCTGCGTACGCCTGTTTAATGACAATAAACCATGACGTCTTAAGCCTTTAGTAACATCCAGACGCGGTAGTCGTGCTTCGGATGTCATTACTACAAACCGAAAATTTTAGGAATATATAGGTTAGAACAGGGGTTTCCAAATGGCGAGGTTTTAAATATAATAATTTTAAGAAATGTGAAGAAAATTTACGAACACTATTTCACAGCTCATTCAAGTATGTATTAATTTTTATACCCTTCATAGATCCAAGTCAGAACTAATTCATTATTCAATATTATTTCCTGTTTTTAAGTATTCACTTGGGCTGAATAGATTCCTTTTGATTAAAATAAATAAAAAACCAGATTTCGGCGGGAAATGAGCCCTCACAAATGCCAGTGCTAGGTCTTAACCAGTATAAAAATGGCTATGAGGTCCATGCAAATTCTTGAACTCCATGCCAACCTCACTGTGGACATTTTTATGCAACGTAGCGTGCAGTGAATACCAAGAAATACTTTAATTGTCATTGGTGTAAGAAGCGGTTTCAATTCTTCGTTTTTACTGAGCTCGGTAGCTGCAGTCGCTGAAGTGCGGCCAGTATCCAGTATTCGGGAGATAGCAGGTTCGAACCCCACTGTCGGCAGCCCTGAAAATGGTTTTCCGTGGTTTCCCATTTTCACACCAGGCAAATGCTGGGGCTGTACCTTAATTAACGCCACGGCCGCTTCCTTCCCACTCCTAGCCCTTTCCTGTCCCATCGTCGGCATAAGACCTATCTGTGTCCGTGCGACGTAAAGCAACTAGAAAAAAAATCTTCGTTCTTCTCTCATTGGTAGTAGTGGCTGGTACACAGCGCTGCAAACTCGAAGAAATGTTCAGGGAAGTAGTTCTGGAAGTACATTGCTGGGATTTTAGGCTCTTACAATTGTATATCACTGTTCCCTTCACACTACTCCCACTAAATTGCCCTTCTTTAACTTTTGTTTTGACTGCATTATTAATTTCAATTTGTCTTTATTTAGTTTTTTTCTTTTTTGTCATTTGCCAAATATGAATTCAAAAGAATTGACATTGTTTGGTGCTCTCCTTCCAACTTCAATTGTCCTGGGTATAATAGTGTTCATTTTTAATTTCAGTCTTTGATTATGCAATTGTAAAATAGTGTTTTATGCAATTAAAATTATTAAAAAATTTCAGTTGAACTATGCATATTATTTCATACTTTTGACCCTGTTCTATTTACGGCATTTTACGAAAATTGGCGTATAATTAAAATGCGGCCCGTGATCGTGCCTAAGCTTTCCCTTGTGGCCCTCAAGCCCTTACAAACTGGAAACTACTGGGTTAGAATGCAAACTTACTGAAGCAAGTAACAGGTATACTCTAGCCCGGACGACAGTTCTGCTATGAGAGTTGCATAAACATTAGGCGCCCGGACTAGTTTAACCCCAAGAAGGTATGCTACTCACATTACATTACGGAACAGTGGGCTAGACGACACTTTTGCTTTTGTCGTCTCAAAATATCTTAATTCCAGAGGACAGTTGGACAAGCCACTTTGCTACCTGCACCACGAGTCTCTCAGTATCCCACTTTCCAATGGCGGTGCTGTCTTAAAGCACCCAGCAAGTATACGATATTGTTATAATAAACACGAAGTAGTGCAAAAAGGATCATAGCTTCGGGGTCGGCGTGCAACCTTCTGCTATGGCCGCCTGACGAGAAGGTGCGTGCCCTCGTGATGTACAGGCCGTACTGTAGGAAGCGCGCCAAGCCCATCAGCTGATCGATTACGGTGGTCTAAATGAATGTTATGAATTGAACTTGTGAATGTATTACATAGTAACTGAGAACATTCTTTGGATAATTGTGACTGTTGAAGGAAAGAAGTTTATTTTTAAGTATATTGCATGCTTGTTCTCCAAATTTTTCCCATCAGGATTTACATAAACAGCTCTTACTGAGATAATGAGACCTCATACTTTAGGCTAGGTATGTTATTTTCAACGTGGTGAGTAATGTAAATTCAAAGAACTCAATGCTTCTCTTGGATTTTATTCATCGAATCGTCACCGTATAGCACATTTTTGTGGAAATATAATGTTAATAATTTAAATAAATTGCCACAATGCCAAAACATGGTGCGCATCACGTTGAATATCCAGCTATACACGTGACTGTACACACTATTCTCATTTCTTTCGATTGAGAGCAGGGGAAACTTATGGAAGACGAAAATCCTAACCGAAAATTTAACTATTACGTAGAATACAGGAGTATGTTTCACTAATTTTCCCGAGCTACGGATGAGTTCTGCTTTTGTCTTTGTTGCATAGATTTATGGCAGTGCGCTTTATTGTTGATAAAGTACAATCCTAAAAGTAACGTAGACGATTAGTAACTAAGTGAGCCTACACTTGTGTTTCTTCTTGGGTTAGGTGATATTGAGAACGTGCAATAAAAGCTTAGTTTAGTGCAAAGTGTAGATCTAAATGCAGTTCATAAAACCCAACCTTCTGTTAAATATTTTGGCATGGTTATACATACACTTTAAAGAATTTAAATTAAACTAATGCGAGTAGACAATATTTAGGTATTACAAGCAATGCATCTTAAATCCTTGAAGGATAGTGCCAGAAGTTCCAAGAAAATGAATTCATGAAATATGCAATGTATTTGTGTGCGTTCGTTGTCTTCATATTTTTATTAATGCACAATAATTATGATTTTTTGATACATGGGCGAGTAATACAATCGTTATGATTGGGCCACTTTGATCACATTTTAAATCCGTTTCTCCTAAAATTACCTAGACCTACTTACGATATATCAAACGATTACAGATGTTGATGATCTTACGTGTTCTATTAATTGAGAATATTTCTCAACTACAAGGTACTGACGTGCAATGTGCTTGCATTGCGCGGGTCGGACCGAGGAAGCTGTTCGCCTCTTTGCGTGTCGTCACCCTAGCTACACTACGGCTTCTTCATTACGAAGGCAGTGATGCAGAGTAAGGGGTGTGGAGTGTACATGGCGGCTGCGCGTGTGCCAGTCTCAAGTCCAAAATCCTGAAAGTGAACATCGGTTCCGTCCGCGGTGATTCTTGTGAACTAAGGTGCTGCTGTTAAGTTTCATATTCGTAATGCAATTGCGCTTTAGTTACACATTTACTGTAAGTACTGCACAATGAACAGTTTAATAATGAGAACAAATCTCTTTCAGAAAGCTCGCACTGTTGTTTGTGGCTTAGTGTAGTATCCGTTACACGTGCCGTACCTACAAGCAGCCGCTACCTGTCGTATAGCCTCGCACAAACACATATGAGAGGGGCTCATTGACCTACGGACCTCATGAATCTGCACTTGTTAGGTCTACTCCCATTGTCTTAGGCGCAGCCATTGCTTTGTCGTACCTGTAAAATCTCGCGGCCTACAAAGTTAAGTCTAGAACCATTAAAAAAAATGCAGCTATTTTGTCATACATGGACAATCTTGATTATTTACAAATTTTACTATGAAAATATTTACAATTTTTTACGTCAGAATGTTCCGAGAGGATTCAGTCCAGTTTGATGACGTAAAGAAAATTTTCTAAAATTAAACGATGTCTCCGCTTTCCTCACATTTAGCTGTAGAAATTTTGATTCTTTCTTCTAAAATGTAATATTTCTTTCTTCTCTTCGAAACTTCGAGCTTCATTATGAAAATCACACGTTTCGGCTTGTTTATAATGTTGAAAACACTTCATAGCAGACAAAGTAGGGGTTCCTATAGGCTACTATGAACAATGTAAAATTAAGCAATTTCCTCAGTTGTGCCGAAAGTAGAAGGGGGAATGTTGTATACAAGGAACTTGGTATACAGTAACACAACATAAAATTTATTGCTCCAATAGTTTTATACAGTATTTACAAGAAATATAATGAAACTTGTCTTGAGACTTGATTGATTGCACGCAGTTAATGCTGTTATTAAATGATAGACTGAAAGTCTACGGCACAAATATATATTTACGGAGAGAGAGTCCTATATACACATTCACACCTATCTTGAGGAGATAGTCTATTCCACTGGGAAACGTCCTTAGATAGTTGAAAACTATCTGCTGTGAGATAACAAGTGTAACTTGTAGAGAGAGTCGCTTTAGTATAATGCTAGTATTGGACTTAGACTTGCAAGGAACTTGCATCAATATCTTAATTCGCAGAATGCTAAGAGAGTCGTCGGAGCACTGGTGAGGACTTGAGAGTGTAGCAGAATGCTTGACTCGGGTCTCAACGTGGCTGCGGGAATCAGGGAAGATGAGGCAATGTCCGAAGGTGAGACCTTACGACCAGCAATCTGTCCACCTGTTCAAGACACATTTTTAAGAGGAATGCCTCCGTGTTTGACTTGCGGTGTGGGCTGGCCGTTGGACACTGGGGTAGTCCTCGGTAAGGCGAGGAACGTCGCTCCTTATATAGCGCTGGCTGACGTCACCGACGAGCATGCCAGGCGCAGTGCAGTCCTCTCGTAGGCTTTGGAAACATCGGTGATGCGGCGGGTTGCGGAGCTTGTAGGCGCGGAGCTGAGCGCGGAGGACACACACAACAGGGAAAGAGCCCGGAAAGGTTTTCAAATCGTGAGTATTGGAGAGCTCTATCAAACTAAAAAAAGGCACATTTCGAAAATCACTTTTGGCCTAAATGCAGTTCCGAAAAAACAGCCTAAAATCGCTTGTTTCTTTACTCGTTTTCCTTTTTTATTCAAATCCTAGCCAAATTAACTTATTTATATAATTCTTTCTGTCATGTTGCTTCTGGTTACGCTTTTGTTTTGTACTGGGTTGTGGTAAGTAAGAATAAAGATGCCAGCCGTGACGCAGTGAAGTGATTCAGTGTTTTATTTCCTAGTGGTATCCCCAACATGTTCCTCAGTTCAATACCCTCAGGTGGTTTTTCTTAAATTCCACACCGAATGTAATTATAAGAGCATATGTGAAACTCTCCATTGACTCACATTAGCGCTCGTAGTGGAGCTTAAGTGAAACAACGCATTGCCTCATATTAGCGCTCGTAGTGGTAGAAAAAGGCAAACTGCTAATCTAATCGACCGGATAACGATAATTATGAAAAGGATTGCAATTTTTAGGAATGACTAAAGAATATATTGTCATACTTTATTATATTTTATTAAATAAAATTCGTAGTTCATATCCCTAGGATGTTTTCATCATTGAGTTGCTTGCCTGAAGGGCTCTACCTGTCAATTTTTTAAACAAGATACTAACTCCTTGAAGCGGAGATGCGGTTTTTTTGTTGTTACACGGTTATTTCATCCTTCAACGACATTGTTTGTTCGGTGTCGTTTTCCATGACAATTCCACAGCTAATGTGGCATTTGTGGATTATCCGCCCACTGGTCGAGGCAGTGGTCAAATAAAACGAATTAAAAAAATAAAAATTCGTCCTCAACGTAGTGAAATGTGGGCACGTAGCTAATAAACTTTAAAAAGTGTTTGTTGTTAAAGTCCCTGTCACCTATGAAGCAATCTACACCTTTGAGACTTATTAGCTAATTTACTTCGACTACGTATTTCTTTCGGATAAAATACTGTTTTTTGTCAGTTTCATGTTCGGATATTTAGGTAGTGCATCCTTCTACTACCAGATCAGTTTGCATTCGTACCTATTAATGCCTAAATATCTGGGCTGTTGTCATTATTAAGCACGACTCTTACATCACCAGTTGCCATATTGTCACAGCATAAATGAGACTGAAACTTCAGTGGAACCTACATTTTACTCTGGCCTGTGCCAAGACACAGATGATTTAAAAAAAACTTCATTCTTCAAGACATAGCAGCAGGAAGGAAACAAGACTTGCTCCACCTATTCGCATGATAACGAATGATTTTCCTTTCAGCTTTCTTGATATTTTCTAGATCTCCTTTATAATTGAGGTTTAAGGTCTCACTGGCACAGCGTGTTTCAGGTTTGACGACCGTCGTGTATTGTCGAATTTTTGTGTTAATGCTCATACATTTTTTGTCATAGACGTTTATTTATTTATTTATTTATTTATTTCTGTACATGGGGTGTGCAGGCTATGTCACACCATATTGTTATACACCTGCATAAACATAATATATTGAGCATTATAACTACTTAACATTAAAAGTAAATTTAATATACTTTAAATTTAACGTAAAATGTAATTTAAAAGAAATGTAACTTATCATGAAAACTAACTGTAAAATTATTAAATGAATGTACAGTATTTAGTATGATTGAAAACTAAATCTTGAAAAATTTAAAGTATAATGTTACTAACCTTACATTTACGTAATATTTACTTAATAATCTAATTTTTGAGGATGCTTCTTAGTGTCATTTATTTTTTATTCATTAATTTATTTAATTATTGGATAAGTATAATGCGATATCAATCGGTATAAGCAATAATGTTAAGTATCAACAGGAAATTAACTAGATTAACCATATAACAAGAATGGCAGTGATAACGATAACGATAACGATAATCTCGATGCAGGTACAACTGCCATCACTTTATTTCGAACAGTGTTGCCAACTTAGCGGATTTTCCGCTAAATTTGGGGGAATTACTAGACGGTCGGCGGAGAAGTACACTGACTGACAGAGCAAATGCAACACCAAGAAGGAGTGGTCAGAACTTTATGCCAATTGCAGGGTAGACTGACATCACTGAGGTATGCTCATGGTGTGAAATGGGCCGCTGTGCTGCGCACGTAGCGAACGATAAATGGGACACGGCGTTGGCGAATGGCCCACTTCGTACCGTGATTTCTCAGCCGACAGTCATTGTAGAACGTGTTGTCGTGTGCCACAGGACACGTGTATAGCTAAGAATGCCAGGCCGCCGTCAACGGAGGCATTTCCAGCAGACAGACGACTTCACGAGGGGTATGGTGATCGGGCTGAGAAGGGCAGGTTGGTCGCTTCGTCACATCGCAGCCGATACCCATAGGGATGTGTCCACGGTGCAGCGCCTGTGGCGAAGATGGTTGGCGCAGGGACATGTGGCACGTGCGAGGGGTCCGGGCGCAGTCCGAGTGACGTCAGCACGCGAGGATCGGCGCATCCGCCGCCAAGCGGTGGCAGCCCCGCACGCCACGTCAACCGCCATTCTTCAGCATGTGCAAGACACCCTGGCTGTTCCAATATCGACCAGAACAATTTCCCGTCGATTGGTTGAAGGAGGCCTGCACTCCCGGCGTCCGCTCAGAAGACTACCATTGACTCCACAGCATAGACGTGCACGCCTGGCATGGTACCGGGCTAGAGCGACTTGGATGAGGGAATGGCGGAACGTCGTGTTCTCCGATGAGTCACGCTTCTGTTCTGTCAGTGATAGTCACCGCAGACGAGTGTGGCGTCGGCGTGGAGAAAGGTCAAATCCGGCAGTAACTGTGGAGTGCCCTACCGCTAGACAACGCGGCATCATGGTTTGGGGCGCTATTGCGTATGATTCCACGTCACCTCTAGTGCGTATTCAAGGCACGTTAAATGCCCACCGCTACGTGCAGCATGTGTTGCGGCCGGTGGCACTCCCGTACCTTCAGGGGCTGCCCAATGCTCTGTTTCATCAGGATAATGCCCGCCCACACACTGCTCGCATCTCCCAACAGGCTCTACGAGGTGTACAGATGCTTCCGTGGCCAGCGTACTCTCCGGATCTCTCACCAATCGAACACGTGTGGGATCTCATTGGACGCCGTTTGCAAACTCTGCCCCAGCCTCGTACGGACGACCAACTGTGGCAAATGGTTGACAGAGAATGGAGAACCATCCCTCAGGACACCATCCGCACTCTTATTGACTCTGTACCTCGACGTGTTTCTGCGTGCATCGCCGCTCGCGGTGGTCCTACATCTTACTGAGTCGATGCCGTGCGCATTGGGTAACCTGCATATCGGTTTGAAATAAACATCAATTATTCGTCCGTGCCGTCTCTGTTTTTTCCCCAACTTTCATCCCTTTCGAACCACTCCTTCTTGGTGTTGCATTTGCTCTGTCAGTCAGTGTATATAATTTAGCGGACAGCGGATTTTTTGGCGGAATTCTTGACTTATTATAGCGGAATTTAGCGTTTTATGCATTTTAGTTTTTTTTAAAAAATTGTACTCCAGTCTGTCTCCGAGCTATTCCGTATTTCTTCTCAGGAGCAAGCAGTCACATGAGGAAAACATGTTATTTGGATTTGTTGTTATGAGATCATGTCATCATAAATTTGTAATACGTGGGGAAAGGTTACTTATCTCTTAGTTGACGAATGACAACAGATAATGAAACTGTGAGAGAGTAGCATTTATATTTATGCTAAGAAGGAAGACCGTTTAATGAACTGGCCTGTTTTGTGTGTGACCCTTGCGGTAGGGGATTCACCTAGTTTGCACCCGGCACTAAAACGCCAACAAGTTCTCGCTCGCCGGCTCGCAGGCAGGGGGTTAATCCCAGTGAAACTCACAGATCAGGTGAGTGCAGACATTTACTATTATTATTATTATTATTATTATTATTATTATTATTATTATTATTATTATTATTATTATTATTATTATTATTATTATTATTATTATTATTATTGCTCATTTTATTGCTCATGATTTTAGATCGGATTTCTTGGCGGAATTTTAGCGGATTTTTAGTAGTATTTAGCGGATCTTGAAAATATAAGTTGGCAGCACTGCTTTCGAATAGCTTTAGGATAACATCTCGAGCATATTTCAATATTAGGGAAGATTAATACGCGCTCTCTAACTTTTTGGTTGTTAGCCATCTGCCGTGACTGATTGATGAATACACAAGCGGCAGCATTTGATATCATCACGCAAATTATTCAGAGAACTTGTAAAAGCGCTGATACGAATCCATCATGGTAGCTATAACGTCCTCGTTCGTATTCAGTGCATGCTGCGGTAGAAGAATTCTTCTCTTGAGAGATAAATATTTAAGCTCGCGGTCACGAAGCCAGAGGTTTAATAGCCTTACTACTTGGAAAGAAACGCCTCGAGCGATGTCGCTTTCAGAAACTTCATAATCAGAACGAGAATCTAAGATTTATAGATTAATAAAGTATTCATGTGATTCATGTGCATTCGAGTGTCATGACATGATGAGCCAGCCACCCCTATGGGCGGAGGCGTTGAATATTTCACTGATACCCACCTAACTGTCGTAAGGCGGCTATCTGGGGGAGATCCCAGGAATTGTCAGTTTGGGAGTGTGGTTAGTGACCTCAGGAACCTGCATTCGGTGTTCGGCTGGAAAGAGGTTAAGTAATCTTAACGTAGACTTACGTACCTCGACAGCGGGTACATGGAAAAAAAAATTTTAGACGCTTTTAGTGTTTAGGTAGAACGCGTTAATCGCTGATAATATTTAACTTATGATTATGTTTAATGTCTCAATTGACAGATAACAAACAAACAAACAAACAAACAAACAAACAAACAAACAAACCTGAAATGTAGTTTTCATGAAATAGGCGCTTCAAAGTATGGCAAAATTAGTGCTATATATGTGACGTCACACGCATACCCTGTAATAAGATGGCGCTGTGTTGTGTGAAACGCCGGCCCCGTGGTGTAGGGGTAGCGTGCCTGCCTCTTACCCGGAGGTCCCGGGTTCGATTCCCGACCAGGTCAGGGATTTTTACCCGGACCTGAGGGCTGGTTCGAGCTCCACTCAGCCTACGTGATTAGAATTGAGGAGCTATTTGACGGTGAGATAGCGGCCCCGGTCTAGATGGCCAAGAATACCGGCCGAGAGGATTCGTCGTGCTGACCACATGACACCTCGTAATCTGCAGGCCTTCGGGCTGAGCAGCGGTCGCTTGTTAGGCCAAGGCCCTTCAAGGGCTGTATTGCCATGGGGTTTGGTTTGGTTTTTGTGTTGTATGAAACAGGAGATGTACGAACTTCTTTGTTCTGTGTGTAAGTTGACACACCACTAGTTGGTAATGTAGCTGACTTCTATTTGTACCCATCTCTGACGTGTAAGCTGTCATTTTTAGTCCAACAGGCTTGTAGGCTGCAGTTCATCCGGGCCCTTGTAACCAAACAAAAAAAAAATCACTGCCATAAGTTGAATTTCCTAGAACACCATAGGGTTACAAAGAAAATGCATATTACCTTATTTTTGTTTTTAGAAAAAACGGATTTCAATTACATGTGCTGGGTTTTATTTTGTGAAAGCGTGAAGACTATCGCACCGATGATTTAGTATCTTACGCTTGCATAAGAATGGAAAAACAAATGGAAGCTGATTTGGGAGTAGATCAGTTTGGCTTCAGAAGAAATGTAGGAACACGTGAAGCAATCCTGACTTTACGTTCACCTTACAGGATCGAATTAAGAAGGAAAGGACAAGCCCACGTACATGGCGTTCGTAGACCTAGAAAAGGCGTTCGATAATGTTGATTCGACCAAGCTATTTGAGATTCTGAAGGTGACGGGATCATATTCTGAAAAAGAAGGATTATCTACAATCTGTACAAAAATCAGTCTGCAGTGATAAAAATCGAGGGCTTTGAAAACGAAGCAGCATCCTAGTTAGAAGTGCGGCAAGGCTGCACTTTATTGGAAATGGAATCACAATCCAAAGATAACAAATCAAAACATACAAACAAAACAAAGAAGATAAATCAAATCAATCGATGATATTATTTTATCTGAGACTGCAGAAGATATGGAGAAATTGCTGAATGGTGTGAGCAGAGTCTTGGGGAAGGAGTAGAAGGTGAAAATAAATAAGTCCAAAACAAAAGTAATCAAGTACAGTCGAACGATGTCAAGTGGTGCCGGGGATATTAGATTAGGAAATGAAGTCTTAAAGGAAGTGGATGTATATTGTTACTTGGGTAGCAAAATAACTGATCATGGCAGAAGTACGGAGCACATACAACGAAGACTAGCACAAGCAAGGAAGGCCTTTCTTAAGAAAAGAAATTTACTCACTTCGAACATTGATATAGAAATCAGATGCTTTTTAAGACTGTCGTCTGGAGCATTGTATGGTAGTGAGACATGGGCAATAATTATACTAGACTTAACTAAAGTTGGCGTCTGACAGGTAAGGTTGGAGGGAGAAGCACTGCACGTGCTATTTCACGATGTTGCCACATTCCAGCATTCCTTTCTACATGCTCTTACCCCTCGCTGCCGGCTCACTTGTTCCCTCCTTCATTCTGACCACTGTGATCTGCTGTAGACTACCTGGCCAGGCGATGTCGTCCCATTTGCGATCACTCTTATACAAACAATCAGGTTCTTATCAGTGACAGGTTTGGCAACTCCCAGCAAGACGAGCTGCCCTGAAGTTTTATCTCCATGGCAACCGCAGTCGCCCCACCCTCGTTTCCATGGCAACCACACAGCCACTCCCTTTATCCCGCCTCGGCAGGCAGTAAACGGACCTCCCTCTAAGAAATGTCAGACACCAACTCTTATTATTAGCAGTTTAGTTCCCACGAACCTACTACGCTGGCGTGATACTCCCACGTGGCGCGTCCCAGGTGGCGGATAGTGGGGGGGGGGTCCTAACCGGCTTGCCGGCGGACTTGAGGGAAATAAAATACCTCTCGCGAACCAAACATACAACCCCCTGTGTGTAAGGGACGCAGACGAAGAATACACCCACGGTATACCCTCCTGTCGTAAGAGGCGACTAAAAGGGGCGACCAAGGGATGATTGAATTAGAACCATTGAACTACTTGTGATTAGTACTACCACGCGGGGAACACCATGGGTCGCAATTACTTGCGCGTAGTACCACTATGTTAGGTACGAAATAGGTTTGTGATTAGTAGCAAAAGAGTACGGTGCCGGCTTCTACAGTACCTGTGATTAGTACCACTATACGAGCGACACCATGGTTCTGGCTTGTCTATGATTAGTACCCACAATATGAGGAACACCACGTGATAGTACGAGTCTGTGTGGTTAGTTCGCTTATGTGATGAACACCATAGGTCTGTATTGCATGTGCGAATTTCATTACCTGTGAGTAGTACCATAATGTGTGGAATACAGTCAGTCTACGCTACTCTTGATTAGTACCGCAACATGTCAAATACCACGGTTCTACTTTCCTAGCGGTAAGTACCATTATGAGGGGCCGATGACTTGGAGTTTGGACCCCTTTAGACTAAAAGCATGATCGATTCAGTATTATGCTATAGACGAAGTCCCTTGCTCAGTAATACTATTATTTCACGCCAGTTTCTGTGAATGCGAGACATTGCGGGTCGGATCCACTGATTGTTTTAAATTCATATCCATCCTTTCATTCTTCGTCCTCACGTTTTGAATTTTGGTCAGTGGAGGATTTTGGACTTTTAATTTGTGATTCCATTTCATCTCATTTCGTACCATTAGGGTCCGATGACCTAGATGTTAGGCTCCTTTAAACAACAAGCATCATCATAGTCAATAACAAGCTCAGAAAGAAAGGGAACAGAATTTTTTGAAATGTGGTGTTACAGAAGTATGCTGAAGGTGAGATGGGTTAGACCGATTCACGAATGAAGGGATATTGAGTCGAATTGGTGAGAGAAGAACGCTTTGGCGAAATTTGACCTGAAGAAAAGACAGAATGATAAGGCACATCTTAAGGCATCCAGGACTTGTTCAGTTGTTTTCTGAGGGAAGTTTAGGTGGTAAGAATGGGAGGGGTAAACCAGGGCCTGGATATGACGAACGGACTGAAGTAAACGTAGGCTATAGTAGTTACGTAAACATGAAAAGGTTAGTACAGGTTAGGGTGGAATGGGGGGCTACATCAAACCAGTCTATCGCCTGATGACTCAAACAGTAAGACTAACCACTTGCCCAGTATTTCAGTTTTTAGCGGATAAAGCGTTGGCAAGTTGGAAGTAGCTACCCATAAATGGCCACCTTGTTGAAACGCTCCTATAGCTATAGCCGATGTAAATGGGTCTATATAATAACCGGAAGTACCAGCTATAAGATTGCCAAATCTGAACTGGATCGGTCGAGTATTTTTTACGTGAAATAAAGACAGAAAGACGAACATATTAGCAATCAGCTTTAAGCTTATTAGTAAGGACTGTTGAACCTCCGTGGCTCAGGTGGCAGCGTACTGTCCTCTCACCGCTGAGTTCCGTGGTTCAGATGCCGCTCACTCCATGTGAGATTTATGCTGGACAAAGCGGAGACGGGGCAGGTTTTTTCTCCGGGTACTCCGGTTTCCCCTGTCATCTTTCATTCCAGTAACACTCTCCAATATCATTTAATTTCACGTATCATTCATTAATCATTGCCCCAGAGAAATGCGACAGGGTTTGGCAGCCGGCACAATTCCTATCCTCGCCACTAGATGAGGGCCGCATTCATTTCATTCTTGACCCGGTCGAATGACTGGAAACAGGCTGTGGATTTTCATTTCCAGTAAGGACTGTTCTATTGTTGGGCCCGTTCCGCACCGTTGGAAGGGACAACAAGGTAGACTGAGAGAAGCTATTCACTGCCAAGGCTGCCTGGCTGGCTCAGTCTCGTCTGCTATGAATGAGGTGGAATACTGTGGAGCCACACCTATACAACTCACACATTCCACCGGTAAGACTCAGCAGGTCAAAGCAGCCCTCCTCAGCAGGACAAGGCACTGACTGCTTCGGCCGGCTTAAGCGATGATCAGTCTTTACAGAAATTAAATTTGTCAACTGAGACACGTCTGCTACGCAAATGTCCCTTGAAACACCTTTTTTAAACACATGATTGTCTTTGGGCTGGGGTTAGTGAGGACAGAAAACGCCAACAAAAAACAGACACCGTGGTAACCATGGATATCAAGTCTTCGCCATCTTCTTCCTCAGAACTCTGCATTTTAAATAAAACTGGCACTGCCTTCGTGATATACAGGCCGTACTGTAGCTCTGATGACGTCACGCTTTGGGTGGGACTTGGAGGCGATACACATCCGCTCCGCTTCATAACACACTCGTTTAAATTAAGGGAAGTTAGGACTGAATTTATAAAAATAGTAATTATTGATAGAATTGAATGAAATTTGGTTTGTGGTCTCTTAATGGTGAAATAAGGCCATATATCAATTTTCAGGAAAATAGCAACAGAACTTTCCGAGAAATTAACACTTACATTTTACAAATTTTAAAAATCGATAAGCATAAAAAATGCTCCAGCTGAACAGTTACTTCAAATATCACATTCAAACCTGGCGTACAGGCACTTCAAGGTATGGAAAGAATTTTAACAGAGAGAAAGTCTGCGTATGTAGTCCATGAATGTGAGGAAAAAATGTGTTTTATGTGTTTATGTTTTTCTCAAATTATGCTAAAAAATACCGCTTTGAAGGCTACTATCTTACTAACATTATAAAAAATTCCTTCTGTTAATATCAAGACAATACAGGTGTTAACAACCCATGACTTTCTCATGGAATTTGAAACCAAATTGGTTCAGCTGGAACATTTTAAATACCTGAAAATGTAGATATGAAAAAAAAAAAAAACATTTTTGTAAGTAAAAGCTAGTGGATGGGGACTCAACCGGGCATTTAAATGTCACGCTAGTACTTTAAAAATGGCGGAACCCGAAAAATACCACCGCCAAATGATCCGAAGGAGTCCGGCGTACGATAATATGCACAAATTGAAAAATCGATAATTTTTACTTTTTCACCAAAAAGTCAGTCCCAGCCTCCCTTAAGAAACTGTTAACTCCTTATAAAACAAAAAAAAATTCATAAATATTTGTTAGTTCTGACATACAATGCATATCCTTCCCCGTAACGTTCTATTTCTCGCGTATATCCGTTCGTTTCCGTGAGTACAGGCTAACACTTTGAGACATATTCTTGCGATTTCTATTAATTTTGTTAGTCAACTGGAACATTCACACCATACACACTAATAGAAAACAAGCAACCAATTACCAGTACAATATACTACAAATGTAAATGATTTCTGTACCACCAATTCAATACCTACAAGGAAGATTACGAGTAAACTAACCTCCAACAACAACAAAACATTTACTGTCACTGTCATGAAATTCAGTTATTGTTTTAAAAATGCAGATTTTTAAACAGCAAATAATGCCAATACAATTATTTTCATATTCAATTTTCATGGAATAATCTTGTTGCATTGCCTATGAGTGGAAAAATCTCAGCAGTGTTATTTCACAATACATTTCTACCTAAAATAGTAAAATGCATAAATTGGACTTGAATTTTCAAATACACCGAATTCAAATAAGCCGTAAGTCTGATTACATAAAAAATATCGAATGTTACCCTTGTTTTTTACATAATAAGAAATGTTAACTCACCATCTGGTCGAGACACTCTTATTTCCCTCAGGATTTAGTCTTCAGGAAAGTGGTTGATACACAACTGTGTGGTGATTAACATTAATTTCTTCCTAGGAATAGCCTTCTTCGATAACCTAACTCTTTCTTCATCAGAAGGAAACACAAATACTGGAGTGTACTCCCCTCGTTTATAATTTGGCTTTGCAGCCAGGCACACAGCAACTCTTAGCATGGTGATTTCTCTCACTGATAACCTTAATTCAGTTATATGCACATCGTGGTTGGTAATAAAATGCTGAATTCGCTAACTTAATTAATTTTACACTATGGATATAACATTACACAAGCAAACTACAAAATTAAAACACTGTAGAGCGATATTCTTAACCTATAGCCTCACATGAATATACGCTCACACAAAGTTTTCTTCACTACTGTCGGATTTTTTATTATGGACACTCGAGTTTAGGCTTTAATTACGAACGAACCAATAGGCCTATTGCAATGCGAGTTATACCAATATTTTCCTTGTTTAATTCTACATTAGCGTATATAAGACACATTGTTTTCGACGTACATTAAATATTTTTTATTTGTGGTTATAATAAATATTGCCCGGGTTTTTGGCTTCTTCTCTAGGAAGCGCTCACTTAGGAATATATACAAGGAAAACTACTTGTCTGGTGGTAATGAAATTTTTATATATTAAAACCACATGTATGTGTAGTGTAATACTCAAGTTACAATGTTTTTCAACCTCTCCGAAAAACGTTCTTATCATTTTTCTAAAGCAACTTTTTCTCAGCCCAGGATAAACGTACAACAGCAAAGTTGGGCTTGTTTTGAAGCACTCAGTCATGGTTATCAGAAACTGCAACAACTGTAACCGTACAGTTTGCTACCGAATTTATGAAGAGTAATATTGAAAGGAGGTTTTGTGTACGCCGGACCGTGCGATTAACAGCAGGCCGGGTGGGGAAATCGGGCGCAGTGTTGCCGCGTTCAGTAGTAATCACGCGCGCAACGAACACAGCTTTTCGTTTACTTTCAATCTTTAATTTTATTTCCTCTTATAAATTCCACTTCCAATCACCTTTTCTCATAAGGGCTTTGGACCTTCAAAGGCAGGTTTAAAAATGGTTGACTTCCTTATTTAGAAATATCACACTGTACAATTTTTACAAGAGTTATTTGCATTATTATTTACATATATTTACAATATTTAATTCTATCAATTTTCTTCGTCTGAAAAATCACTGTGTTCCGATGAATCGGTGCTGCTGTCATTCATGTTGATTATGACTGGCTCGAAATAAGGGACGTTTTCAGACAGTCCATCTTTTTCCCAGTAGTGGTCTTCAATTGTCTTACCGTGTTTAATGCATTGTTTCCAGAGTTCAGGGGTGACGGTACGTAAGGCTTCTCAGCATAAAGCGTTAATTGCTTCCATACCTCTACCATTTTCTAATGTGTTAGCCATATTTGTTTTTGCTATTTTCCCTTTTACGTAAGCCCTAATGAGCTCGATTGGATTAAGCTCGCAATGGGCCACTGGTAACCAAACAAGCTGTACATTTGGTCGAAGTCGTTTAGTCAGTTGTTCCAGCTTCTTTACCGGTGTTTGAAAATAAGGCCTGGCAAGGACAATCAGCTCTGATTTCGTTAATCTATATATATAAAATAAGAGTTTTGTCTGTACATTGCTCAGAATTTGAAAAGAATGCTATTTTTGTATCAGTCATGTTCACAACAACAAGAAAATGCATTTTTTACATTTCCGTAATTTCTGTCTGTCTGTCTGTCTGTCTGTCTGTCTGTCTGTCTGTCTGTATGTATGTATGTACACGCATCACGAGAAAACGGTTGAAGAGAATTTAATGCAAATCGGAATGTAAAGTCGGGTGATGAACCGCTACAATCTAGGCTATAAATTATTTTAATCACGCTGAGTGAAATGGTAGTTTAGGGGAAGCCTGAAATTTAATTCTCAAATATTTATGTTATTAGTGGTCGTGTCTTAATGAAAATCGGTAGACAAACTTGTGAAATAAGTCGCTACAATATAGGCTATACACGCTGAGAAACATGGTAGTTTAGGGGTAGGCCTAAAATTTAATTGTCAAATATTTGTTGTATTAGTGGTCGTATCTTCACGAAAATTGGTGTGCGAAGTCGGGGAATAGGTCGCTATAATCTAGGCTATCAATAATGTTATTCACATTGAGTGAAATGGTAGTTTAGGAGAAGGCCTGAAATGTAATCTATATATAAAATAAGAGTTTGTACATAGCTCAGAATTTGAAAAGAATGGCGTTTCTGTATCGTTCATGTTCACAGTAACAAGAAAATGCGTATTTTACTTTTCCGTAATTTCTGTCTGTCTGTCTGTCTGTCTGTCTGTCTGTCTGTCTGTCTGTCTGTCTGTCTGTCTGTCTGTCTGTACACGCATCACGAGAAAACGGCTGAAGAGAATTTAATGAAAATCGGAATGTACAGTCGGGTGTTGAACCGCTACTATCTAGGCTATAAATTATTTTAATCGCGCTGAGCGAAATAGTAGTTTAGGGAAGGCCTGAAATTTAATTCTCAAATATTTATGTTATTAGTGGTCGTATCTTAATGAAAATCGGTAGACAAAGATGGGAAATAAGTCGCCACAATATAGGCTATACACGCTGAGAATAATGGTAGTTTAGGGGAAGGCCTAAAATTTAATTGTCAAATATTTATTGTATTAGTGGTCTTATGTTCACGAAAATTAGTATGCAAAGTCGGGGAATAGGTCGCTATAATCTAGGCTATCAATAATGTTATTCACACTGAGTGAAATGGTAGTTTAGGGGAAGGCCTGAAATGTAATCTATATACAGAGTGAAGCGAAATTCGCGCACTCGGGCGTCGCAGTGCGACTCCCTACATGCCAGCAATAAAAAATGTCTTTCACAAAAGTTCGTCCTGCAAGTATATCAGGCAGAGAAAGGACGTTGAATAGTGGCAATCTGGCAACACTGTAACCACATGTACGGTAAGTACCTCTGTCAGCATCATATATCCGTGCTGAGCAGTTGGTGCATTGGATAGGGTTTTGGGTTGGCATGCAGGTGGTAGAGGGTTCGATCCTGGGTTAAGGCGCAATTTTTTGTTTACTAATTTCCATCGGACATTACATACTGTAATACAGTAAGACACCGTACCTTAGGTCTCATGTATCCTACATTTACAACATTTTGTAACGCTGAACACAACAAATACCTTGCTAGGCCTACTGGTAACGTAAGCCCTTACGAAATACAATGGACTTGAACGAGGCAAGAATAACAGTTGCTACTAATCTATGAGATCGTTGGAGGACGGTAGAAAGAAAACAGGTTTCGCATTTAGTATATGAATTTGTGCGAATAAATTCACGCCCACGACGTGGAAAGGACGTCTTTCAAAGCTGACCAAGGGAAACGATTGTTCGTCCATTTGTAGGATCGTAGTATGTAAGTGCAAAGGGTTTCTAGAGGACCCGCTGCAATGGCTGTTGACGATTAAGTTGCCAGATACCATACCACCTGGACTACATTTATGAAATTAAAAAAAATACGCTTCAGCCCAGGATCGACCCCTCGACCTCCTGAATGCTAACCCAAAACTGTAACCACTGCACCACTGTACAGCACAAAGAATACGTGCTGACAGAGGTAGTTACCCTACATGTGGTTACAGTGTTACCAGACTGCCACTCTTCAACGCCCTTTTTCTGTCGGATATACAGTACTCGAAGGACGAACTTTTGTGAGAGACACTTTTTTATTGCTGGCATGTGAGCAGTCGCGCTGCGACGCCTGAGTGCGCGAATTTCGCTTCACCCTGTATATAAAATAAGAGTTTTGTCTGTACATTGCTTATAATTTGAAAATAATGGCATTTCTGTATCGGTCATGTTCACAGTAGCAAGAAAATGCATTTTTTACTTTTCCGTAATTTCTGTCTGTCTGTCTGTCTGTACACGCATCACGAGAAAACGGCTGAAGAGAATTTAATGAAAATCGGAATGTAAAGTCGGGTGATTAACCGCTACAATCTAGGCTATAAATTATTTTGATCACGCTGAGTGAAATGATAGTTCAGGGGAAGGCCTGAAATTTAATTCTCAAATATTTATGTTATTAGTGGTCGTGCCTTAATGAAAATCAGTAGACAAACATTGGAAATAAGTCGCTACAATATAGGCTATACACGCTGAGAAAAATGGTAGTTTAGGGGAAGGCCTAAAATTTAATTGTCAAACATTTATTGTATTAGTGGTCGTATCTTCTCGAAAATTAGTATGCAAAGTCTGGGAATAGGTCACTATAATCTAGGCTATCAATAATGTAATTCACACTGAGTGAAATGGTAGTTTAGGGGAAGGCCTGAAATGTAATCTATATATAAAATAAGTGTTTTGCCTGTACATTGCTCAGAATTTGAAATGAATGGTATTTCTGTATCTGTCATGTCTACAGTAACAAGGAAATGCATTTTTTTTACTTTCCCGTAATTTCTGTCTGTCCGTCTATATGTATGTATGTACACGCATCAAGAGGAAACGGCTGAAGAGAATTTAATGAAAATCGTCATGTAATGTCGGGTGATGATCCACTACAATCTAGGCTATAAATTATTTTTTTCACGCTGAGTGAAATGGTAGTTTAGGGGAAGGCCTGAAATGTAATTCTCAAATAAGTTATTTATGTCATTAGTGGTCGTATAGATAAATCTATATATATCAATCTCACAGCTGCGCGCCCCTAACCACACGGCCAACTCGCCTGGTCGTACCGACTGAAACAGCCTGCCTGTATATTGGCGGGAAGTAGCATGCCATTCCTCTGGTTCATACATTTTCTGATATATCTGGTTTGTAACACATTGGTTCATAATAGTATTCGAGCTATTCAATCCCTACTCGGAGGCACTGATTGGAATGAGTAGTGTGCATGTTTAACGGAATAATGACAGAGGAGTGTTCACGGCAGTCTGCGACCTGGTTATTCCAGCTCTCGAACTTCGGACTCTTAGATCGGCACTGTAGTACTGTTCGTTGAAAGTGAGAAAGTTTGCGGTGTTTCATTTGATCGAGTATTTTATATGATAACATTGCTTTCGCCGCCTCTGTGGTGTAGTGGTTAGCGTGATTAGCTGCCACCCCCGGAGGTCCGGGTTCGATTCCCGGCTCTGCCACGAAATTTGAAAAGTGGTACGAGGGCTGGAACGGCGTCCACTCAGCCTCGGGAGGTCAACTGAGTAGAGGTGGGTTCGATTCCCACCTCAGCCATCCTCGAAGTGGTTTTCCGTGGTTTCCCACTTTACCTCCAGGCGAATGCCGGGATGGTACCTAACTTAAGGCCACGGCCGCTTCCTTCCCTCATCCTTGCCTATCCCTTCCAATCTTCCCATCCCCCTGCAAGGCCCCTGTTCACCATAGCAGGTGAGACCGCCTGGGCGAGGTACTGGTCATACTCTCCAGTTGTATCCCCCGACCAAGAGTCTGAAGCTCCAGGACACTGCCCTTGTGGCGGTAGAGGTGGGATCCCTCGCTGAGTCCGAGGGAAAAGCCGAACCTGGAGGGTAAACAGATGATGATGATGATGATGAACATTGCTTTCAATCGCTACATTCCTACTGACGTTTTTGTAATGACCTATGTTGGATTAAGTTAGGAAAACCACCAAGTCAGTCTTTCTGAGAATCCCGTAGCGAAGCACGGGTACATCAGCTAGTTTGTTATAATCGTCAACTCCAGGTGGTAGTGAAATATTCTTTGATGTTATCCAGGATATAATTTCGGGTTTCAGCCATGACATGTTCGGGTTTTTAGATGAAGGATTGACCATCGTATGATATGGAGCTTGATCTATAACGACAGCCGACTTTTGAGGCAATAAACTCAGGACTTTAGTGAACCATTCTTCATAATGAGTTGAGTTCATCTCATTTGGTAATCACCACTGCCTTTGTTACCAATAAAACAAAGTTCTGCACCGTCAAGAAATCCTTCTTCACTTCCGATGTGTAAAATTATGATGCGTTTCCCAGCTCCAGACGGTGTTTTGAACCCTCCACGCCATCCATAAATTTGCTGAATGTACCCTCTGTACAGATTATAGTTGTCAAAGTTGTTTTCTAAAGCTTCAACGACGTTTTCTTGCCACCCATATTTCATAGTATGGTTCTGTCCGCACCACGTCTCGTTTGTAAAGAAGATCTTGTAGCCCTGTGCTCTTAAGTCTCTAATTCGTCTAAAGTAGGTATGTCGGCATGCAGCAACTGTCACAGATTCCATTACCACTGGTTTCCTGTTTAGTTTTTTGAATCGGAATCCCAAGCTTCGAACTACTTTCAAAAGCGTAGAAATTGACATATCAGGAAAATCCGGCATATTTTCTAACAGTTTCATGGGGAGGCTTTTAATTGTGGGAAATATCTTATTCATATAAAAATCGTGCACATTTCTTCGTATTGTGCCCAATCCATCTAGATGGATTTTCGGACGCCCCGGTCTCACACACTGCTTCTTTCTTGACCTGGATGACGTATTTCCATCATTCTCCTTTGAAGCGGCTCCTACTCTCTTCACTGACGACAGCGATAATCCAAGACACTCTGCCACCTTCTTGTACACAGGGAACCTCTTGTCCCCTACTTTTCCCCCCTCACATTGAAAGAAACAAATAGTACTCAAAATCATTGTAAGTTCACCCTCTGATAACGGCGGTCTCGGAGGCATCTTGAAGTGACGTGGCCAACATGCAGAACATAGGACAACTGAAAATAGCTTGCGGATAAACCAAGGTCATGGGCATTCCATTCCACAACTGCCCGGGGCGAGTGTACTGTGTTCGTTGCACGCGTGATTACTACTGAACGCGGCAACACTGCGCCCGATTTCCCCACCCGGCCTGCTGTTAATCGCACGGTTCGGCGTACGCAAAACCTCCTTTCAATATTACTCTTCATAAATTCGGTACCAAACTGTACGGTTACAGTTGTTGTAGTTTCTGATAACCATTACTGAGTGCTTCAAAACAAGCCCAACTTTGCTGTTGTACGTTTATCCTGGGCTGAGAAAGAGTTGCTTAAAACGATAAGAACTTTTTTCGGGATAGTTGAAAAAAATTGTAACTTGAGTATTACACTACAAATACATGTGGTTATAACATATAAGAATTGCATTGCCATCAGACAAGTAGTTTTCCTTGTATATATTCCTAAGTGAGCGCTTCCTAGAGAAGAAGTCAAAAACCCGGGCAATATTTATTACAACCGCAAATAAAAAATATTTAATGAACGTCGAAAACAATGTGTCTTATATACGCTAATGTAGAATTAAACAAGGAAAATATTGGTATAACTCGAATTTCAATAGGCCTATTGGTTCGTTTGTAATTAAAGCCTAAACTCGAGTGTCCATAATAAAAAATCCGACAGTAATTGAGGACTTTTCATTTAACCCTCAAGCACACGCGCCAGATCTTAGGACGCAGACACACGCGTGGAGGTGCTTTCCACCCCACATATCATTGTATTGTAAAATATGAATAACTGTATTAATTTGAGATTTTAAGATAGATTATGTAAGAATGACTCTTTCTACGGGGATCCAGCCAGAAAGGTACAAGAGCGGGGAGAGCACAGGAAAGTTATTTGTACATTTCACTAGGAAATAAAATGACGTGGGGTGGATTCCACCCCATACGCGTGTGTTTGAGGGTTAATAATGCAGTCTGATATATGTCTGAGTAAACATGCGGCCAACTTTAAAAGTTTCAATAAGACAGAGAAGAATTGGCATGCAACTCAACTAACTCACGTGCTAAACTTCCCCTCTAACGATCAGCCGATTGCTTTCCCGCGCTTGCTTCAGTACGGCCTGTACTTCACGAAGGCAGTGACACTGGCCTGGAAAATAGTTATAGCAGAATTGACTCCTGTTAATGAACTGCCCATCACAGGAAATGCTGGAAACCGTTATATCGATGCACCAATCGGTTGCTGTTACATGTATGCACCTCCCGAGTACGTCACTGTGTCATTAGGTGTAAGTGAGAGGAGCAGACGTGTTTGGTGACCAGTTGATGCAACAGAAAACGGTGCTCACGATAAAACAGCGCCTCGAGTGTTATGCGAAGCACGATTCGTGGAAAGCTGTGTGGAACTGTTTGCACAAAAGTTCAAGACTGGTTGGCAAAACCTCCAGCAAAGTCTGCAACGCAAAACTTAGCGGCAAAATGGCGTGAACCGGGCTCTGTAGCGAATATAAACAATAACTATCCTATCTGAAAAGAGTTCGAAAACCAGAAATGAAATGAAATGTCGTATGGCTTTGAGTGCCGGGATATCCCAGGACCAGTGTTGCCAACTTATATTTTCAAGATCCGCTAAATACTACTAAAAATCCGCTAAAATTCCGCCAAGAAATCCGATCTCAAATAATGAGCAATAAAAATGGGCAATAATAATAATAATAATAATAATAATAATAATAATAATAATAATAATAATAATAATAATAATATAATTTGTGAGTTTCACTGGGATTAACCCCCTGCCTGCGAGCCGGTGAGCTAAAACTTGTAGGTGTTTTAGTGCCGGGTGCAAACTAAGTGAATCCCTTACCTCAAGGGCCACACACAGAACAGGCCAGTTCATTAAACGGTCTTCCTTCATAGCATAAATATAAATGCTACTCTCTCACAGTTTGATTGAAAAAATGAAAATGAAAAATTACAACCTGTTTTTCCAGTCATTGACCGGGTCAGGGATGTAATGAATGAATCACATATAGGCTATTAGTACGATGGGGTCGCCATTCTCAAAGTGATTTTTAATGACTGATAGATGCCATGAAATGAGAATGGAGAGTGTTGCTGGAATGGAAGATGACAGGGAAAACCGGAGTACCCGGAGAAAAACCTGTCCCGCCTCCGCTTTGTCCAGCACAAATCTCACATGGGGTGACCGGGATTTGAACCACGGTATACAGTTTCATTATCTGTCGTCATTTGTCAACTAAGAGAAAAGTACTCTTTCTCCACGCATTACAAATTCATGATACCATGATCTCATAACATCAAATCCAAATAACATGTTTTCCTAATGTGACTGCTAGCTCCTGATAAGAAATACGGAATAGCTTGGAGAAAGACTGGAGTACAAATTTTTAAAAAAGGTAAAATGGATAAAACGCTCAATTCCGCTGTAATAAATTTAGAATTCCGCCAAAAAATCCGCTGTCCGCTAAATTATATATTTCTCCACCGACAACCTTCTAATTCCGCTAAATTTAGCGGAAAATCCGCTAAGTTGGCAACACTGCCCAGGACAGGTTCGGCTCGCCAGTTGCAGGTCTTTCTATTTGACTCCCGTAGGCGACCTGCGTCGTGATGAAGATGAAATGATGATGAAGACAACACATACACCCAGCCCCCGTGCCATTGGAATTAACCACTTAAGGTTAAAATCCCTGACCCGGCCGGGAATCGAACCCAGGACCCTCTGAACCGAACGCCAGTACGTTGACCGTTCAGCCAACGAGTCGGACAGCAGAAAATAATGCTCGAGTGAAGGAAACCAGGAATTAATTCCGACGAAATATCAACGCCGTTTATCTGTGCAAGTGGGAATTATGCGATCGTCCTGTCGAAAGATTATCACAGAGAACCTGCATCTGTATATCCTTACACATTTACTGTTGGACATGCTTTAAAGCGTCCAGACGAACCTTCCTGTGTTGAGTTCTGTCGGTGGTTTCTGAGTGAAGTGGAGTCAGGACTTTCGGATCCTCAGTTTTTTTTTCATTTCTTCAGACGAGGCCATTTCCAGCATCTTCTATGATGTTAATAAACGAGGGTCACTCCCGCGTCGGTCCCATTGTAAATATTTTCCGGGAGAGTGTTCTTTTGTACTACTAGTAAAAATGTTTTCATTCCTCCCCCTGAAGGGGGGAGGCGGGCCTCCTAGACGGTGACGCCGTCCCTCAGGCCAGGAGATTTGTTACGGTGAAGGAGATGTACGGAGAAAGTGAGAGGGTTGGCGGCCGTGGCCTGTACTGAACCACTCTGTTCATGGACCGATTGAGATAATATTTCATGCATTGGGAATAATTATATGAGACCACAAGTAAAGGGCGCGAACTGGAGCAATAGGGCGCTTTTGGGAGCATCACCGCGTCAGCTCGTGTGTGGTTAACTGTATGACAAGGACAGAGACAAGGAACGCCAACCACTTGATGCTAGGAGATTTTCTGATGCCAATCTGCAAGCAGGAAACGCGGGGGATTCCAGGCCTGACGAGAAAATAAAGTTGAGACGTATCTCCGCTTACAGACGGAATCTGGAGAAGATAAAATAATAGAAATATCAGAAATAATTTTCTGAGTGATATGATATGCTTGGCTATGCTAATGATCATCTCCTGTAATTAATTGATGTTCATCTCAAGTACCGTGAGAAGCACGCCAGCTCCACACAAGGGACTCAAGTGCATCTGAAGTGCCTTGGACGGGGAAAAACTTGGCTTGACTTGGGTTATCAAGCTAATAAATAGTGAGCAGACGCGGCCAGGACCCCACTCTACACTCAACTCCGATCGTGAATTACGTCACCTGTGTCGATCGCGCTGAAGCATTTTTTGGGACCAGCCCTCTCCCCTCTCCGTTTTCCGAATCCAGGGCCGCGGCCACCCCACGCCTGCTCGGTTGGTCGGTCGGACTGCAGAGCTGTTGGACCAGCAGGTCGGTCGGAGTGCAGAGCTGTTGGACCAGCCAAAGCCCACTCTGCAATCGCCGACGTTCTTTTGTCCGCCCGGTATATACAATAATTACCAATAGAGCCAAGTTTTCCACGATTTTCCACTCTTTGAATGGCGTTTCGTCTAGGTCACAGCAAAGACCCTTACACATGGTAACGTCACCAAGGGCAGCAGAATGTCTCTCATAATTCATATCTTGTGAATATTTATACTCATAAAATTGTGTGTTAAATCAGCGACCCTTTTGTTGGACATACACCGATGCTACATATTTCTTTCTATTTATCGGGAATCTTTATCTCCCCGGTGGGTGGAATGAAAGGGTGTATTATCTGTATCCCCTGTATCTCGTAAAAGGCTACTAAGAGGGAACAACCAAAAAATCTGTACTAGCTCTCTCGTCTTCTAAGCTTTTCTATGCTTTCCCGTGCAGCAGAGAGATTTACATATATTTATTTGGAATTTAATGCGCGATATGATGCTCCTATTATGTTGATCGAGGTTTCTTGACAAAATGTGTAATGGACACCAATCGCCATGTCCGAAGCGTTGTCAAACTTTGATGCCCCACAGTGCAAAAATCATGCATTTTTTAGAAAGTGATTAGTTTGCTTCCCCGCACAACATACTAAGAGTTGACGCATTCATTCTGACCCGCCCTGCAGACGTAATGATTTCACGCACCAAGTATGTTTCAGCGCAATTTTACAGAAGAAAAAAGAAAGGCCGCCTGATAAGAAAATGGATAATCTTGATGTGATCGACTTATCTCGCAGTACGGTATTGTTTTACTGAAGGAAACCTACCAATTAGTAAATACCGCTAAAAGGAATTCGCACGCCTGAGCTCCTTCGAATAATTTACAGGATCCGTAACTTTCTAACAGAACTGCTCTTTTTGTTGGTAAGGTGGTGGCAATTGTTTTAAATTCCGAGGTTAATGGCCACTCCTAAGATTAACTGCACAGGAGAAACGAAGACTGTATCTATTGAAGAATGATACCGGGGAAAGGAAAGATCCACGAAAGATAATAATAATAATAATAATAATAATAATAATAATAATAATAATACGCAAGAACCTCGTTTACCGGGCGAGTTGGCCGTGCTTGTAGAGGCGCGCGGCTGTGAGCTTGCATCCGGGAGATAGTAGGTTCGAGTCCCACTATCGGCAGCCCTGAAAATGGTTTTCCGTGGTTTCCCATTTTCACACCAGGCAAATGCTGGGGCTGTACCTTAATTAAGGCCACGGCCGCTTCCTTCCAACTCCTAGGCCTTTCCTATCCCATCGTCGCCATAAGACCTATCTGTGTCGGTGCGTCGTAAAGCCCCTAGCAAAAAAAAAGAACCTCGTTTATCCGGATTAATACAGTACATGTCATATAATCCATTAACATAAGTTGTACAGTAATACTTTTTTTTCAAGTGTACAAAAAATATTAGAACACTTTTCTTACATTAAGACTCTGTTTCATCCATTAAAATAATCTGTGAGTTTTTTTTTTTCTGTTTTACATTTGTAGCGTTTGCGCGTAGCACGATCACAAAGACGTATTATTAACAACAGTTCTGCCGGCGTGGTTTCAGTCTAGGATTCTAAATAGGCCATCAGTTTGTCCAGCTGCATTGTTGCCTCTCCATGAGTCATTATTTCTTCTGATGGAGCGCGGGCTTCATTTTCAAATTCACCATCAGTGAATTGGTAGTGCGTTGCATACAGAAAAGCGTGGGTTCGAATCCCACCTCTGCCGTCCTCGGAATGGTTTTCCACGATTTCCCTTTCTCAATTCCAGGCGAACGCCTGGACGGTACCTTTGATAGACCGTGACCGAATTACTTCCAATTCCTGTCCTTAACTATCCTTAACGGAAAAGACATTCAAGAAGAGTCGACGCCGTAAAAGAAATACTGTACAAGTAATAAATAAATTATTATCTTCGATCCGGATAAACCGGAGATCCGGATTAATAAGGGCCGGTTAGACGAGGTTCTTGTGTAGTAATAATAATAATTAAAGCCCGAACGCTGAAGCATTTATAGGTTAAAATACAAACTTACAAAAGCCAGTAACACGTATATTCTATCCCGGACAACAGTTCTGTCATTACATTTGCATAAACATTAGGAGCCCGGTCTATTATAACTCCTAGCAGTTATGCTGCTGCTGCTGCTACAACTCGGAAGAGGCGACCCTTCCTCCTAGCAAATTGAGTTTGCATTCTAACCTATTATTACCTCAACACCCAGGCTCTAATAATAATAATAATAATAATAATAATAATAATAATAATAATAATAATAATAATAATAATAATACGGTAAAACTTGTCTAAACCGGAACTGCTAGGGGCTAGAAAATACTACCGTTTTATGCAAGATTAACCAATATTTTAAGCTTTCTGTGTTCCTATTTCAATCCATGTATTGACAAGTAAATTTGGAGAATTTTCTTTGAAACTGACAAATGTTATTCTGCTAATGTATAAGTTTTATTTTAATATATTTCTCCACCTTCTTCCTTTCCCTTTTAAGAGTATCATAGACGTTTGTTTTTTCCACGTTGAAATAACACTTGGAAGAGGTTCTACTGACTGCCTCTGATTTCCATTAGCTTCTGTGAGCTTAACTTTTTCATCAAGGGATAGAGTTTTATGAAAATTTTTCATTATGATGCAGATAGAAGACGTGTTAAGCCCTGAGGATCTGAGCCCTAGTGATATGTTTCCCCTGTTGAATGAAATAAATAATAAAGAAAATATGACCTTTAATGGGTTATAATCCAACTCTTTGTGAGGCAAAGACAAAAGAAATGTCTGAACATTCCGACACGCCGACGGCTTATTAAACTAACTTTCACTGATTTTAAACTTGTTCATTAAAGATTAAATCGATGATGCGCCTTGGGTTGTTTTGTTGTTACCGTATCTCTTAGATGATAGAATTAACATTGAAGGTGATAGAAGGTAGGGGAACTGAAGTCTAAATTGTAATTGGTTTATCTTTGTCTATAAAGACAGCGCTTGTTGTTTGTTTGTTTGTTCTACCTCAGAGTCTGAAATCTCTAGCAGTGGGTGAAAGCAGCAAAGTGTACAGTGCATTCTTCGTTCCACCAACTCGCTCGCAATTGAAAGGAATTCCACTCTAATAAAACGAATCCTGTAAGAGTTAGTCCTGGCGTTGTTCCCACGTATTGTCGCGTGGTGCCAAATGTGTAATTACGAGGAGATGAAAGTAGTTTAAACAGACTACGGGTTACCTCGCTTACCGTACGACAATATGAATCATAATTGAGAGTCGATTCCAACCTGCAGTAATTTCTCATCGCAGCTCTCAGTATATCTACGCCAGATAAGAGTTACAATATTAATCATTTTGAAACTGAAATTATATTTCAATTCTACTTTACTTATCGGAATTACACTTACTTATAGAGAAAAATGTGTTCCATACACTCGTCTCAGTGGAACGCAACCAGTGCTTAACTATAATGAGGTATCACTTCGATGAACATAAAATCTAAAAACAAAAGGGCTCAGAAAGGTACCCTGAGGAACTCCAAAGTAAAAAGAACAGTTTTTACTCTGTAATTATGTTTTATGACTTGACATTAATGAAGGATACTAATTCATTCAAAATAGAAAGTCAAGGACGGCACACTCAGACCTAGTAGAAGCAAATCTAGTACATACCTTCAGTTTAGCACTGGACATCACATTGAAATCTGAGTGGTTTTTCCTTTGATGAGCTTGTCTATCGACAGGATTTTGGGTCGAGAAATAATCTCACCAACTCCCCAAAATTTATTTATTTAATTAATTAATTTATTTATTTATTTATTTATTTATTTATTTATTTATTTATTTATTTATTTATTTATTTATACTTCAGCAGTGGCGAATTTTGGGCTTGTGGCACTCTTTTACACACAACGACGTAATTTACAGGATAATTCATACATAAAAGAAATATACTATTCTATTACAAAATCAGAGATAACTAAGCTAAATAACATATTTGGGTAACAGATAATGTATATATTACGATTTGTTTTACGCCGCACCGATGCAGATAGGTCTTATGGCGACGATGGGATAGGAAAATCTAGGAGTGGGAAGGAAGCGGCCGCCATGGCCTTAATTTTAGGTAGAGCCCCAGCATTTGGCTTGTGTAAAAATGGGAAACAACGGAAAACCATCTTCATGCCTGCCGACAGCGGGCTTCAAACCCAGTATCTCCCGGATGCGAGCTCACAGCTGCGCGCTCCTAACCGCACGACCAAATAGTTTGGTATTATTATTATTATTATTATTATTATTGTTATTATTATTATTTCAAAACTCTTATGCGAACAATACAGATTCAGAATCCAACAGTATATCAAACATTACACAGACAGTCACAGTGATGTTAGGAAGAGTGAGATTAAAATTGTATAGACATATAAAGCAATGCAGCTTCATATAATTAGAAAACAAACAGTCGAATTATATGAAATATATGCAATAAAAAAAACCAGACTCTATGAAATGGGTCGACAAAATAAAATAGACTCAATATTCACAACGGCAAGTTGAACAGGATGACAAACAGAAGAAAACGACCGGCAGAAGCCAACAGCAAAATAATGAAATAAACATGGATACAAACCATCATGGCGCCTTCTGCTTCTTTTTGAACTACTGCAACCTTTAAGTGTGTGTTCTTGTATTTACGTTAAAAGCACAAATTTATCATGAAATATCCGTTGACGTCCACCTCTGTGGTGTAGTGGTTAGTATGACTAGCTGCCACCCCTGGAGGCCCGGGTTCGATTTCCGGCTCTGCCACGAAATTTGAAAAGTGGTACGAGGCCTGGAACGGGGTCTACTCAGCCTCGGGAGGTCAAATGAGTAGAGGTGGGTTCGATTCCCACCTCAGCCATCCCCGAAGTGGTTTTTCGTGGTTTTCCACTCCGCCTCCAGGCAAATGCCGGGATGGTACCTAACTTAAGGTCACGGCCTCTTCCTTCCCTGTTCCTTGTTTATCCCTTCCAACCTCCCCATCCCCACCAAGGCCCCTGTTCAGCATAGCAGGTGAGGCCGCCTGGGCGAGGTACTGATCATCCTCCTCAGTTGTATCACCCGACCCAATGTCACATGCACTAGGACACTACCCTTGAGGCGGTAGAGGTGGGATCCCTCGCTGAGTCCGAGGGAAAAACCAACCTTGGAGGGTAAGCAGATTAAGAAAGAAAGAACAGTGTTACCAACTTAGCTGATTTTCCGCTAAATTTGGCGGAATTAGAAGACTGTCGGCGGAGAAATATATCATTTAGCGGACAGCGGATTTTTTTGGCGGAATTCTAGATTTATTATAGCGGAATTTAGTGTTTTATCCATTTTACGTTCTTTTTTAATTTGTACTCCAGTCTGTCTCCGAGCTATTCCGTATTTCTTGTCAGGAGCTAGCAGCCACATGAGGAAAACACGTTATTTGGATCTGATGTTATGAGATCATGGTACCATACATTTGTAATGAGTGGGGAAAGGTTACTTATCTCTTAGTTGACTAATGACGACAGATAATGAAACTGTGAGAGAGTAGCATTTATATTTATGCTAAGAAGGAAGAACTGGCCTGTTCTGTGTGTGGCCCTTGAGGTAGGGGATTCACCTAGTTTGCACCCGGCAGTAAAACGCCTACAAGTTTTACCTCGCTAGCTTCAAGGCAGGGGGTTAATCCCAGTGAAACTCACAGATCAGGTGAGGGTAGACATTTACTATCATTATTATTATTTACTATTATTATTTCTCATTTTCATTGCTCATTATTTGAGATCGGATTTCTTGGTTGAATTTGAGCGGATTTTTAGTACTATTTAGCGGATCTTGAAAATATAAGTTGGCAACACTGAGAAAGAAAGAAAGAAAGAAAGAAAGAAAGAAAGAAAGAAAGAAAGAAAGAATATCCGTTGACTCAGCGCCTCTTAGTAAACTACCACTATATTAACGGAGACTTGCATTCCTCGACAATGAGTACCGTAGATGGAAAGTCAAATTCGTAGAAGCTTTTCGTGTTTGAGTAGGACCCGTATATCCCCGAGAGTATTTAATTTACGATTATGTTTAATGTCTCAAATGAGAGATAAAAGAGGAGTTGCCTGTTGCAATAAAAAGTGTACATATGAAACGTAGTTTCCATGAAGTAGCGCTTCAAAGTAAAGCAAAACTTGTGTGCTAAATGTCTGACGTCACACGCATACTCTGTTGTAAGATGGCGCTGTGTTTAGTCGTGGGCAGTGTTGCCAACTTATGTTTTCAAGATCCGCTAAATACTACTAAAAATCCGCTAAAATTCCGCCAAGAAATCCGATCTCAAATAATGAGCAATAAAAACGGGCAATAATAATAATAATAATAATAATAATAATAATAATAATAATAATAATAATAATAATAAATGTCTGCACTCACCTGATCTGTGAGTTTCACTGGGATTAACCCCCTGCCTGCGAGCCTGCGAGCTAAAACTTGTAGGCGTTTCAGTGCCGGGTGCAAACTATGTGAATCCCCTACCTCAAGACCACACACAGAACAGGCCACTTCATTAAACGGTCTTCCTTCATAGCATAAATATAAATGCTACTCTCTCACAGTTTCATTATCTGTCGTCATTCGTCAACTAAGAGAAAATACCCTTTCCCCACGCATTACAAATTCATGATACCATGATCTCATAACATCAGATCCAAATAACATGTTTTCCTAATGTGACTGCTAGATCGTGATAAGAAATACGGAATAGCTTGGTGAAAGACTGGAGTACATTTTTAAAAAAGTAAAATGGATAAAACGCTAAATTCCGCTGTAATAACTTTAGAATTCCGCCAAAAACTCCGCTGCCCGCTAAATGATATATTTCTCCGCCGACAGTCTTCTAATTCCGCTATATTTAGCGGAAAATCCGCTAAGTTGCGAACACTGGTCGCGGGCTCAGTTGGCGGTTGATTTTCTCAAACATCACTTTAATTTGAATGTTGTGCTGAGCAACTATATCAGCACATTGGGCAATTCCTTTATTGATCTTACTTTTACTCGTAATATTACTCCCGAAAGGCTCCCTGGCTCAGGCGGCAGAGCTCCGGTCTCTCACAGCTGGATTCCATGGTTCAAATCCTGGTCACGCCATGGGAGATATGTGCTGGACAAAGCGGAGACGGACAGGTTATTCTCCGGGTACTCCGGTTTTCCCTGTCATCTTCCATTCCAGCAACACTCTCCATTATCGTTTCATTTCATCTGCCATTCATTAATCATTGTCCCAGAGGAGTGAGACAGGTTTCGGCAGCCGACACAATTCTTATCCTCGCCGCTAGATGGGGCTTCCTTCATTCCATTCCCGACCCGGTCGAATGACTGGAAATAGTCTCTGGATTTTCTTTCATGACTCCCGAACTCTTAACTTATGTCTCTTTATTTCTCATGTCATACTACACCGAGTTATTACCCACATTCCAAGTGCAGCACGTTCTACTGAATTACATTTATTATCCACTTAATATTTGCCTTTTATTTCTAACGAGTAAGTGTGCGCAACTCTCAAATCCCTGCGCCCATTACAATAGTGACACCCTACCGCCAATATTTTACTAAGGTTTAAGTACATCCATATCCCCTTCCCTTCGATATTGTCTTCCCTTTCTCTGTATATTTCCGTTTGCCTTCCTTCCTTACTTCTTCAATAAGTTTCATTCATTGTTTTCTATCCTGAACAAAATGCGCCTTTTAACACTCCAAGGACTTATGTTGTTTTGTTTATGAACAGCCCAGAGCTGTCGTGGCTCAGGCGGCAACGTGCGGGCCTCTCACCCCTGGGTTCCGTGGATTTTTTTTGCTAGTTGCATTACGTCACACCGACACAGATAGGTCTTATGGCGACGATGGGACAGGAAAAGACTAGGAGTGGGAAGGAAGCGGCCGTGGTGTTAATTAAGGTACAGCCCCAGCATTTGCCTGGTGTGTAAATGGGAAACCACGGAAAACCATTTTCAGGGCTGTCGACAGTGGGGTTCGAACCTACTATCTCCTGAATACTGGATACTGGCCGCACCTGCAGCTATCGAGCTCGGTGGTTCCGTGGTTTAAATCCCGGTCATTCCATGTGAGATTTGTGCTGGGCAAAGCGGAGGCGGAACAGGTTTTTCTCCGGGTACTCCGATTTTCTCTGTCATACTTCATTCCAGCAAAACTCTGCGATAAAAGTTCATTTCGTCTGTCATTCCCCAGAGAAGTGCGACAGGCTTCGGCAGCTGGCACAGTTCCTATCCTCACCGCTAGATGGGGGCTTCATTCATCCAATTCCTGGCCCGGTCAAATGACTGGAAACAGGCTGTTGAATTTCATTTTCATGTACAGCCCACCCTGTTTCCTTCCCTGTCACTAAGATCTCCGTTCGGCTACTTGGGGAGCTGCCGTTATCTGACCGATCGCTGAAGGTTCAGATCGGTCGCTAGGTCTGTGGGCTGGTCCCACGCATGGGGCCCGTGCCAAGCGGGCCACAGCCTGTAACGGGTCGTTCCTGACCTCTATACCGTACAGCAGAACATTCCTCACAGATCTCATCAGGTCATGGAGGTTCATCCAGTTTATTCACAAGGGAATTGTTTCCTTCGGCTGGACCTCACCGATTGCAATGGAAGTTTGTAGGACGATCAGTTAAGACGTTATAAACTTAATTGTAATAATAATTCTCTTGAAATATAATACAGTAGAGCCCCGTTTATCCGAAATAAAGGGGCGGAGCCACTTCAGTTGACGCGTTTTTTCGGATGACACATGGTGAATATTTTCGGAAGTTAAATGTCGAAAGTGTTGAGCAAAGGTGCACACTGTACATTAACATTAAAATGTTTATATAATGTCACTCATTGTATAAAATCAGTGATTTTCTTCTGAATTTTCTTGGTGCAGCGCTGTTATGCAGCTATATCGCACCACCGTTTAATCAACAATACATTAGCTGGTCTAGATTCAACGCTTTGAACAACAAAGCGCAAAGCGATTTGAAATAATGAAACAGTTTATTTTGCAATGGTGCAAGAAAAGCATTGGAACTACAGTATAAAACTGCAAGGGCAGTGGAACGATCTTGGGTGAAAGAAAAATATGAATTGAGAAGGGTCGCTGGACTTCCCTGGTTTCCTAACGGAAGCTGCAGTGTAGTCCGAGCAGTAAACACGATGAAACTCCCGCAACTGAAGCTACGTTAATCACTGTCTACACAATCTTCTTGACGAATAATACAACAACAATAATAATAATTGTTACCGTGGTTTGGTGGATTAGCAGAGGTGAAAGAAGGTGCAGGGGTGAATGGGTCTAACTGCATTAAAGGTTATATTTTCGAAAATAGCAAAACTTAACAATTTTCACATAGAATTTAAAAGTTTAACAAATAACAACAAAGTCAACAAATAACCGACAATGAGGTACAAGACCAGGAAAAACCAAGATTTAAAGATAATTTAACAATCTGGGCTTCAAGCCCCAAGTTTTTTCAATTTCTGAGCTCTCAGCTCACAAACACATATTTACCAAAGGGCAGAAACCCCTCCATATATGGAGCACTTACTCCCAACTTTTAATATCAAGCCTCTCTCAGGCACGTTTAGCACAAATAAAAGAGCTGACCCGCTCTCAATCTTCTGAGCCCATTAAAGGCCACAACAGACTTTACCATTAACTGCCCTCAAGGCACAACTTACAAGGAAACAGGGGTATCTTGTACCCAACCTACTGGGCCTTAGCAGAAAAATAATAGGTTAAGTAAATGGCCCAAAATGGAAAATGAATGGAGGCGTGAACTTGCACTCCCACATGAAACTTCTTAAAACCTAAGAGGCACTAGGCCGATGAAACAGGGGCTATTCCCAAACTATGGAGGTGACTCGTATACAGAATAAATTTAACACATTAAGGAAGAGTAGAAAATCGCTTGCGAAAACGTAGTCACCTCAAATCAAAATGAAGAGGAGCTCGAGAGGGTAAAGCACTCTCTACCCCCGATTTACAGTTAAAGGTAAATGAAGTTTTTACATAAACAGATAGGTTACATGGTAAAGGTTTCGGACTTTCCCCGCGGGTTAAACTGCTGAGCTAGCAAGAAATAAAGATGTTAAGTGGCCATTACCTTACTGAGAAACTGCTGCCTGAAGAAAGAGGCGCTTCCCGCCTCCTGCTACACGTTCATACACTAAGTTGGATGTTGATGAAGTGGCCGAGAGACAAGAAAATCAGCAGTTTTTATACCCTCGGGGAAGATTCGAGACCTTTCATGAATAATTAAGACACACCCACAGGCGTTTATTGGCTACAGTACACAATTACACACAAAATCGAAGAAGGAAGACATGATTGGTCAAAAAATAATTACAGAAATAATTGATTGGCTAACTTCAAAACTGGCGGAGAGAAAAGATTAATATAGCCAACCCACAAATGAAAGAACGAAATTTAGTAATAAGAAAACTTATGAGTACAAAATATCTTCAAGAAGGTTCCTTCACTTCGCACCAGGGTGCATGATCATAGTTTTTTAGTAGAGACATCTATGAGACAATGTCCAAACTTCTTGATAAATAGTAAACAAAAACACGACGAAATTAACACAGTGACATCTTCAGAGCAAAAGTTTAAGTAGATCCAGTTTTAAGTTCACAGTTTCTCCTGTAGAGGAGTACTTTAAGGCGAAAATTCAAATGTGCGGCATAGAGGTGTACCAGCCGGTACAATAATAATAATAATAATAATAATAATAATAATAATAATAATAATAGTAATAATGCAGAAATAGTAATAATTCCTGCTTGTTCAAGAAAAATGTGTATCATGGAACGAACTAGATGGTAAGAAACTGTTTTGTTTTATGCTACACGTGCATTCTTGTGTAAGTAATGATATAAAAATAGGGTTTGCCTAGTAGCTCTCAGCACATATAGCAAGAGAATTACTAATATTGACGGCTAAGAACGAGAGGGTAAAAACGAAATATTAAAATACAATTTTGCCAGAACATTTCGGTTAACCCGGATTTCGGATTAAGCGAAGTTCGGTTAAGCGGTGTTCTACTGTATATATGAAATGGAAATCCCCAACCTGTACCCAGTCACTGAACCGGGTCAGGAATGGAATGAATGAAGCCCCCATTTAACGGCTGTCGCACTCCTCTGGGGCAATGACATAATACATACGGTACTAATTATCAAGAAGGGCGGAATTGTCGGCCGGCTATGTATACTGTATGTGCATGTCTATGAATGGTATGAGTAACGAAATGTAATCACACGTAAGGAAATCAATCAATTTATTGGTTTTACGTTACACCGACACAGATAGGTCTTATGGCGACGATGAGATGGGAAAGTGAAAGAAGCGGCCGTGGCCTTAATTAAAGTACTGCCCCAGCATTTGCCTGCTGTGAAAATAAGAAACCACGGAAAACCATCTTCAAGGCTGCCGACAGTGAGGTTCGAACCCACTATCTCGCGGATGCAAGCTCACAGCTGCGGGCCGCTAACCGCGCAGCCAACTCGCCCGGTCACACATACGGCAGTTTTCAGATAATGTTATACTGTATATAGTAAATAATTATAGGATAGTGAGCAACTGCGTAAAGACCTCGACAGTGTTGTGAGATATACAGGAGACAATGGTACAATGTCAAACGGGATTAAAAGTCAGGTTGCAAGTTTTACCAAGATGAAAAGTTCTCTCAATTTTAATTGCTGTGTTGACGGGATGAATGTATTTGAAGATCACTGTATGTACTTGTGGGTTATTGTAAGGAAAGATCACCGGGCGAGTTGGCCGTGCCTTTATTAAGGCCACGGCCGCTTCCTTCCAACTCCTAGACCTTTCTTTTCCCATAGTCGCCATAAGACCTATCTGTGTCGGTGTGACGTAAAGCCACTAGCAAAAAAAAAAAAAAAAGGAAAGATCCTCGTTGGGGTAATCATATTAACAAGGTACCGGGCGAGTTGGCCGTGTGGTTAGAGGCGCGCAGCTATGAGCTTGCATTCAGGAGATGGTGGGTTCGAACACCACTGTCGGCAGCCCTGAAGATGGTTTTCCGTGGTTTCCCATTTTCACACCAGACAAATGCTGGGACTGTACCTTTATTAAGGCCACGGCCGCTTCCTTCCCACTCCCAGCCCTTCCCTATCTCATCGTCGCCATAAGACCTGTCTGACCGAGCTCGATAGCTGCAGTCGCTTAAGTGCGGCCAGTATCCAGTATTCGGGCGATAGTAGGTTCGAACCCCACTGTCGGCAGCCCTGAAGATGGTTTTCCGTGGTTTCCCATTTTCATACCAGGCAAATGCTGGGGCTGTACCTCAATTAAGGCCACGGCCGCTTCCTTCCCACTCCTAGCCCTGTCCTGTCCCATAGTCGCCATAAGACCTATCTGTGTCGGTGCGACGTAAAGCAACTAGGAAAAAAAAAAGACCTTTCTGTGTCGGTGCGACATAAAGCAAAATTTAACAAAAAACAACAATAAGAAGGTTGCAGTTAAAGGGTAGCTCTACAGATATCGTCATACGGTTCTGAGAGTACGAAGTATTCTAGTAAGGATGTGATGGTGGCGATGATAATGCTTGTTGTTTAAAGGAGCCTAACATCTAGGTCATCGGCCCCTAATGATACAAAATGAGACGAACTGTTATGACAATTTTAAAAATCCACAATCCTCTACTGACCAGAATTCGAAAACGTGAGGACGAAGAATGAATGGATAGATATGAAGTTAAAACAATCAGTGGATCCGACCCACAATGCCCCACATTCCCAGAAAGTAGCGTTAAACAATAGTATTACTGACCAAGGAACTGCTTCTAAAGCACAATACTGAATCGATGATGCTTGTAGTCGAAACGGGTCCAAAATCCCGGTCATCGGCCCCGCATAATGGTACTTATCGCTAGGAAAATAGAACGATGGTATTTCTCATGTTGCGGTACTAATCAAAAGTAGCGTAGCCTCGCGGTATTCTACACATTATGGTACTACTCACAGGTAATGAAATTAGCACATGTAACACAAACCTATGGCGTTCCTCACATAAGTGGACTAACCATAGGGACTCGCACTATCCCCTGGTGTTCCTCATATAGTGGGTACTAAGCATAGGCAAGGCAGAACCATGGTGTCGCTCATCCCATGGTGTTGCTCATATAGGGGTACGAATCACAGGTACTGTGAAATGTGTCCTGAGCCACACACTATTGCTACTAATCACAAGCCTATTTTGTATCTAACACAGTGGTAGTACGCGCAAGTAAACGCGACCCATGTTGTTCCCTGCGTGATGGTACTAATTACAAGTAGTCTCATGGTTCTAATATGATCATCCCTTGGTCACCCCTTTTAGACGCCCCTTACGACGGGCAGGGGATACCGTGGGTGTATTCTTCGTCTGCGTTCCCCGCCCACAGGTATTAGTAAGGATGTAAAGCAAAGGTGTACAAGTCTCTGGTAAGATCCCAATTATTAGAGTATGGTTGCAGTGTATGGGACCCATATCAAAATAACTGGATACGAGAACCGGAAATGGAAAAGAGCATTATTTTTTGTGGGAGATTCCAGACAAAAGAGTAGTGTTACGAAAATGTTGCAAACATTGTACAGGGGAGACTTGGGAATAAGGAGACGAGCTGTTCGGCTAAGTGGTATGTTCCGAGCTGTCAGCAGAGAGATGACGAGGATTGACATTAGTAGAACGAATTCGCTTGAGCGGAGTTTTTTAAAGGTAGGGGAGATCAAAATATGAAGATAAAGTTAGTATTCAAAAGGACAAATTGGATCAAATATTCGTTTATAGGGAGAGGGATTAGAGATTGGAATAATTTGCCAAGGTAAACGTTTCATAAATTCCCAAGTTCTTTAGGAACTAGGTGAACTTGGACGACAGTCCTAAATGCAGATCACTAATGATTGATTGATTGATTGATTGATTGATTGATTGATTGATTGCGGTTATTGTTTTAAGAAGATGTACAACAGGGTAGCCTTTTTCTATATAGCACTAATCAGAGAGGAAACAGAAAAAAAAGGGATCCAACACTTCGATAAATGAAGATATCGGCCAAAGAATGATAACGGTCACGAAGGGCGTGAAAAACCGAGCAAGTGGCTGCACTGCTTGCATTCGGGAGATAGTGGGTTCGAACCCCACTGTCGGCAGGCCTGAATATGGTTCTCCGTGCTTACCCATTTTCCCACCAGGCAAATGCCGGTGTTGTACCTGTTAAGGCCACGGTCGCTTCCTTCCCACGCTTAGCCCTTTCCTATCCCACCGCCGCCAAAAGAGCTATCTGTGTCGGTGCGAGTTAAGCAAATTGTTAAAAAAAGAGGAGGGCGAGACAATGAAGGACTCAGTAGCCCTCGGAACTTAATAGCGTCGCGGTCGGAAAAGAACAAGAGTTGATCAAAGGAGATCGGATAGGATAGAATGAAGTGAAAAGCCTGGCACAAGTAAGTGGAAGCAATGTCAGGATTCCGCTAAAGGGCCCCGTGTTGACCAACCCACGCTCTCAAGTTTAGAGCCCATGGGGTCCCTTCCACCTGCTGTTGGGTCGGTAGAATAACATCCACGGTATCCCCTACCTGTCGGAAGAGGCGATTAAAAGGGACCCCAGGGATTCCGAACTCTGGAACGTTGGTTGGCGACCCTGGGACCTTAGATGAGTCTTGAAGGTATCTCTCATTTTCACGCCCTTCGTGGCCCTTGTATTCCTTTGGGCGATACCTTCATTTTTCGAAGTGTCGGATCCCTTCCATTTTTTCCCTCTGAGTAATGTTACATAGAGGATGATTGCCTAGTTGTACTTCCTGTTAAAACAACAACAACCGCTGCCACCACCACCACCACCACCACCACCACCACCACCTTCTTTTAGTCTCTCTTTACCGTTTTGACTTTTTCCTTTTTATATCCCGAGACGTTCATGCTGGAACAATCTCTTACATAGGTGATATAATGGAATTCCTACACGTTCGGACAACAATCAAGAACCCTAAACTTAGAATCACGTATGATATTCTGGGATTCATATCGCGGAGGTCCAAGTACAATACATAACATTATTTCTTTACTAGCATATGCTCCCGTTCTTCGCACGGGAATAGGTAATGGTTTACACGATTTCTTCACGAATTTATGCGAAGTTACAAGCCTGTATTCA